>NC_056630.2:114556204-114788704 GCF_002870075.4 Lactuca sativa | reverse complement strand
TTCAACCCGAGATTCAAGAATCTATGATTCTACAATAGTATTCTAATAGAATAAAATTATTAAAGAACATCATTATAACAAAAAACAATCTAACGAAACAAAATCGGTTATTTTTACAAATTACGTTAGAATTAAAATCGAATTAATTTAAAAATTCAAATTTTTAAAATTAGGAGAATTAACTATCCCTAAAAATCTGAAATCTCCTTTTTTAAAATATAGTTAATGTCCAAAGTACCCTTATGTTGAAATTTGTATGATTATATAGTACATGTTATCTCATTGTAATATCATAGACATTCATATCATGACCATTGATTATATTCCATGCGTTGGTCCAGATTTGTGCTTATGAGCACACAATAGATGTCAGGAACATTTGGATCTAGCCATATATATATATATATATATATATATATATATATATATATATATATATATATATATATATATATATATATATATATATATATATATATATTAGTCATATCTTGAATTTTAAGGGGTATAAGTTACAAAGATTTTTGTAGAAATCAATTATGCATAAATAATTCTTTAATACTTACCAAAAAGTTTGACGACTTGAATTAAATAATGTAATTATGAAATGAAAATTTTATAATATTAGATTTATTTGTATAAATTGATTTATATTTCTTAAACTAGACATCAACATTAATTAATTTACATTAATAGTATAAATTGAAAATATAAATATAAGGTATAAACATAAATATTTTATATAAAAATGGTAATTTTTATTAAAAAATAACTAGTAATAAAACCTAATAATTTTTAGCCCGTAAGAAACTATTTTCTAAAAATGCTATATATCGTCGCTGCTTTGTGCGAGCAGACATATAATATATACACACACATACACACACATTCATATATATATATATATATATATATATATATATATATATATATATATATATATATAATAGTGAGCTTAGTTATCATTTAAAATTCTTATAAGTTTCTTGCTTAGAAGATGAATTAAATGGCCAAAAGATGGTCTTCATTTGTTATGTATTAGATGGGTCTACATAAAACTTAAAATTAACAGATTTGGGATGTTATTGTTTTTGGATGGATACACCTATAACACTTTAATGGGAGAGGTTTCTTGTGTTGTCTCTTTTAATAAATTCCTTGCTAGATTCCTTTTTTTAAACCGTGAAATTCACTCCCTTCATCATACAGTCTGTTTCTTACTTTCTTTCTTCTTCTTTAACCCTTTCTCCCATTTGTTTCAACAGATACCCTTCTTCTTTTATTTTGTTACTAGGTGAATGCCCGCGCGTTGCGTGGGATATAAAAAAATATTTTATATTAAAAATAACTAAATCATTGTTATTAACAATTAAATAACAATTTCATAAAAAATATAAAAAAAATGATTTTTAGTATTGTTGTTACGTTGAACTATATTATAAGAGATAAGGTTGGAACTTGAAGTTGTTTTGCATATACAAAGTTATATGATTAAAATAGAAAAAAATAATTTTTAAAAGTAAATAAATCGTTATTGTTATCTATTAAATAATAATTTCATATTAAATTAAAACGTTTATATTAAATATTATCATTATGTAGAAAATACGATAATAGAGACATCTTTTTATCTATCTTAAATTTTATCATTGTGTACAACATATGATAATAGAGACAACTTTTTATCTTAAATAGTAAAAAAATGTTTTGTATCATAAATATTACCATAATTATGTAGAACATATGATAATAATGACGTCTTTTATAAGGTTAAAACTTTAAATTGTATTACATACAGAGTTGTAAAACTTGGCTAACACAACCAAATACTCGGCATGTTACTTAAACTCGGCCTCCAATGGAAACGAGTTTTCCTAACTCAGCCAAAAGACACTTGGATCCTTATTAAACTCGATCCAAATCTAAAAGATATTGTCCAAAATCATTTTCGAAATTCTGAACTTTAATTGGTCACTTGTCGACAAAGATAATCTCACAAAAGAATACACTCAACGTCCTACAAAGTTAGATGGAAGGAAGATCTCATTGCTTAGTCCCTTTAAAATATTTCACAATCTTTCCTATTTATATAGGAGAATACATTCTCTTGTTTACTCTCAGGATCAATGTGGGATGAAGACATTTTAATTAAACTCATTTCTTTATTTGCCAATAATTTCATTTTGTTAAATAAAATACTACATCCGTCCCAACTTGATAGTCCACTTTTGAGTTTTGAAGTTTTTTTTCTTCAACTTTGACCTTAAATACTTTTGTTTTTGATATATAATATTTGATGTAAAATATATGAATGGATTGTATTGTAATAAAACACAGTTTCTTGTTAATAAAACATTATTAAACTTATTTAGTAAAACACCCTTTCTCTTGTTTACCCTTTCTTTATTGTTGAATAGTTCTATTTTTCTATAATCTCGTAAGTTGCTATCCAAAAAAGTAAGTTCTTATTGAATAACTTTTTGTTCAATTCTAAAATCATAAATTCAGTTAGGTACTTAATATAGAAAGCGTGTTTATATGTATTTTCCAGATTCAAAAGTTCATTATAAAAAGAATTCATTTATAAAATATAATCTGCGTATATATTTCGTGCTTTTGATCAAATTGAATTTTCAAACAATTATAATTTTATTTTTAGGTAGATGTTTTTTTATATTTATATAACATTATGTAACTTTTTTAAAATATCATTGGAAACAATTTGAAAAATCATGAGAGTTTCAAATGTATGTAGTGAAAGGAAAATGCTTCTTTTATGGTCCAAATAGATCAAACTCGGACCCATTCAACTAAATATACCAAACTACATATTTTTTTTCTAGTGAAACCCGGTTTGTATATATTTCGTGCTTTTGAATCAAAGTGATTTTTCAAACAGTTATAATTTTAGGTTTAGGTATTTATATAAAATTATGTAACTTATTTATAATATTATTAGAAATAATTTAAAAAATCATGGGAGTTTCAAACGTTTGTTGTGAAAAGAAAATGATTCATTTATCGGTCCAAATTGATCCAGCTCAGGTTCAACTCAATATACCCAACTACATAATTTTTTTCTAACTAAAACACGGTTTAAACCAGAAAAAATTCGGTTCAAAACCATTTTTGGAATTCTAAAAGTTAACTGGACACTTGCCAATATAGACAATCTCACGAAATAATACCTTCAAAATCCTACAAAGGTAGGCATGATGAAGTTCTCATGGTTTGGTCACTTTGAAACATTTCACAACCTTTCATATTTATAGAAGAGGAAACATTCTCTTGTTTACTCTCACCATCAATGTGGGATGAAGACATTGTAATAAAACACCCTTTCTTGTTTATAGAACATTATTTAACTTATTTATAATATTATTGTAAAGAAATTGAAAAGTCATGGGAGTTTCAAATGAATGTGGTGAAAGGAAGTTAAAAAAAAGAGGTTTCAAATGTATGAGATTCAAGAAAAAAACGCTAGATTTATAAGTATGTATGATATGATTATGAGCCCGAGAGATTTTCTCTTAAACTACGTACATCTTTACTTTTCCACACAGAGAGAAAGTGAAAATAAAAGAGTGATAAATTGTGTGTGTGTGTGTAAACATATAGCTAAGATATTAGTTTTATTAAACATTATAGTTTAATTTTTAAGTCATTGTGATATATACAATTATTTGATAATTTTATAAACCGATTAAAATTGTGTAAATTATATATCAAATGAATGATAATATAACGGGTAACAAAACGTATGAACAAAAATATGAACTGCAACTTTTAGTAACATAAAAATAGAAAAACATCTATTATAACATTTGTATTAAAAAAGCTATATATACAACGAATAATAAAAAATATGAAAAATAAACACTCTAACTTTTAATAACATAAAAACACTAAAACATCTATTATAACATTTATATTAACTATTCATATTTAAATCAAAAATCTCTTCAAATACATTAATGTTTATAATTAGCAAAACTTTACAACCTTATAAAAGAAAGGAAAAAAAATTATTAGTGATTACTAATTAATAATCATAAGTTAAAAACTCTTGAGTTGTAACTAATAAATATATATAAATTAGAAAACTATTGAGTTGTAGTATGAGTTTCAAATGAATGCGGTACTTGGAAATGTATATTTATTATTATTATTATACTTATACTTATTATTATTATTATTATTATTATTATTATTATTATTATTATTATTATTATTATTATTATTATTATTATATTCGTCTAAATAATTGGTTTTAATGCATCATTTTAATCCCTTCAATTATTAGAAATAAAAATATTTAATTATAAATTTATAACATACATAGGTGCATATACATGTTAAACAAATCACATATAATATATATATTTTCGTAAATGTCATATGTAATTATTGTCGTAGTAATATGGATAAATTACTTTCATATGAAGAACATATCATGATAAGTCTATTATAATTACATATCAAACGTTCAAAATTATGTTATCTTTTAAATATTGTCTATTAAATATGTTGTGTAGGATAACCCAACAAAAAAATAATAGAAAATAAACATAATCAAAATAGAAAATCTACAATCAAATAAATAAGAGCATTGAGTGGTTGAATATATAAATAAAGATGTTACATAAACATACATTTAAATCAAAAGAAAAAAAACTAACATTTGTCAACTTTGCTCAAACAAAAAAACCTATATCCATTTTATGAATCTTCTTTCATCATTTAACACCATTCAACCATAGAAACTTGATGACAATTCTTCACTAACCTGCAATCAAAATATTTTTCTTGAAAAAGAAAAATCAGAAAGATATTCCAAGCAAAACATTGATGTTTGGAGAGTAACATTCAAGATTAAGTAATACACACAAATCGCATATAAAGATTAAATGAGAAACTGAATACAAAGAAAGAATAGAAAAGTTTCATTTGTTTTGTTTGAAAGAAAAAATCATATTACAATTACCATCGATGCGACATAACCCATTTCTTCAAATCATCATATTTGGATCGTGAATGCGTCAATTATATGAAAACTTTTGATCACAGTATCTTCAAATTCTTCTTATATGTAAGATTTTATATAACACAAAAGATTGGCCTTTTTATAGTAATCTTTTCACTAAATGCTAATTAAACATAATATAAGTTATAAAACTTTTGAGTGTTAAATCATAATTAAGAAAACTTTTGAGTTGCATTAGTTAAAAATGAGAGTTTCAAATGAATGTGGTTTGAGAAAGTTAAAAAAGGGAGTTTCAAATGCATGAGATTCAAGAAAAAAATGCTAGCTTTATAAGTATGTATGATATATATATATATATATATATATATATATATATATATATATATATATATATATATATATATATATATATATATAAAGTAACTACTTGCGTTTATTGGTAAGTTTTTTTTAGAGTGGTTTTAATCATATCATTTGACATGTGACTATTTAAATTCTATCTTCGAATTTAGCATCTAATTAATATAAAAACTCAAAAACCTCTCTAGTTAATATTGTTATCAACATTGCAGTATTAAAGGTAACTAAACTTTATAAGGAAAATTAAAATCATATCATTTTTTGTAACATCCCAAAAATACAACCTAAAATTTTTTGTTTTAACATTACTAAAAACCACAACATCGAATGTCATATAATAAAACCATTAATAATATGTCTCAAAATGCCATAGCAAATGTACCAAATCAAAACTAAAGTCAACATCATATCAAAATATCTGAATAAAACTCCTAGGATAAAACTGTAACTGTGGTGTGTGCCATGCCATCATCCTGAGCTCTTCCCCTTGCTAGCGGAAGTACTTGAAAGCAAAAATTAAAACTGTAATCATGAAGCTTAGTGAGCTCCCCCAAACTACCACATACCATAGAATAACATATAAAACAACTACTGGGCCTTGCCCATTGCATCAGACCGAAGTCCAGAAACTGCATCGGACCGAACTCCGGGACTAACCAGGGCCTTGCCCTCTGCATCGGACCGAAGTCTGGAAACTGTATCGGAAACAAGTCCGGAACTTGTAACGCCTGTGTTTCCGGGCTTGCCACTTTTAGCAATGTAATAGTCTAGGTTAACCTTTGTAACCCGTTTTGAAATAATAATAATGTATTATTTGAGTATTATGTGTTTTGTGCTTAATTGCTTAATTATGTGGTTTGATAAATTAAGAATAAAAATAAGCGTGAAAATTTAAGTGTAAAATGAACTTAATATCTTTGAATAATGTTGTAGTAGTTGAAACGAGGTTTCCGAATATATATAGAACGCCCAAATCTGACTTCGTATGAGGAAGTTATGATTTATCGAAGTTTCGGCTTAGCGGTGTGCAGCCTGTTTTACTCGATTTGAGATCGAGGGGTTTTTAGCCGAAGCAATCTAAATGAGAATCGAAGATCTCATTGTTGGTGTCGAAGCGATAAAAAGTTTGGCAAGAACGGACGTCAAACGAAGAAGTTATGAATTTATAACGAAAGTTTCTGTCACGGCCTATTAAAAATAAATAATAAAAATAAAGTCAAAATTTGCCGACGGAGTCTAAACGAAAGTTGTAGAGTGTAGTCTCACCTTCGCGTGGATATAAAGAACGTCGAAAACGGAGTTCGTATGAAGAAGTTATGAATTTCCGAAGTTTATTAATCATTTTGTATTTAAATTTAAATCAAAATTCGGAAGCATTATCCGAAGGAGTCACCGATCTGATCCGAGGTACGCCCCGCGTACTCCGAGGGATGTCGACACTCGCACTCGAGCACTTCGGATACGTAAGCAATGACGTTTTGGGCAGTACGCCCCGCGTAACGCAGTACGCCCCGCGTACTCCGAGGCTCCAGCCTCCTATAAATAGGAACCGAAGGCAGCCGACCCAATTGCCAATTTCTTCTCTTCTTTCTCCCGTTTTACATCGTTTTGCGTGCCAGAAATATCCCGAAGCCTCGGTATCATACTCTAGCCCCGAGGCAAGTCCCGAGATCCCGAAGATCCCGAGAAGTGCGGTTCCCGAGTCGAAGCTCTGCCCGCGAGAAGTTCGATTTTTGTGAAGATCTTCCAGATCTGCTGTGGATTACTACTTCTATAAGTCGTAGTACTGTCCGATCATCTTCCGATCAAGTGAGTGTGTAGTTATTTTCTTTCTAATACAATAATACAAAGTATTTTATATAAAAATACGTGCTATGTGTATATATTTGGTTGTGTTATGTGTGAATGTGTATTCACTCTCTTCTATCTTATAGATCTGCTTATTTCTTTATGAGATATGTGTTATGTGTGTGTGTGCCTCATCTGTTATGTGATATATGTGTTGATTAAAGCATGCTATACAGGTTTTCTTTAAACTATGTATACAAATGTATATTTTTATCTACTAATATGTTGGGTAGAACATGGGTAGACAGTTGGTGTGTAATAAACAGATGAGAGGCCTCGTTGTTGTTTGATTGAGTCATCTAGCGGAGTTTAGATGACGACCACTGGCTATTCTAGACAGTCTTGTGGAAACATTAGCAGGTTCGCCACCTGTAGGTGTTAATGAACTTGGGTGTTCATTCGCTGTATTCCATCCCCCTCATGGTTGCCTTATTTGACTTATATTGCTGAGGTACCCCCGAAGCATGTGTTGTCGCCCCGATGAAATATTCTTAGACTAGGTCCCTTATGTTAGTTGAATTAGGGACATTAAAGTGAGAATAACGGGAATGGGTAATTGGGTTATTGTTGGTTGGTGAAAATTAAATATGATATTTATTGTGGGTTGAAAACCCTATATGCTCACCAGGCTCCCAAGCCTGACCCACTCAGTTTTAAATTGTATTACAGGAAGTGGCGGAAGGGCATGAGATGGATGATCCATCAAGTTGTTTTGTTTACAAGTTTGCATATGTTTATATTTGTTATATGACTTGTAATGTATTCGTTTATGCTTATTTGGTCTGTATCGGAACATGACACCCCGAGTTTTGATTATAATGAAAATACATTTCTTTTATGAAATGCTTTGGTAGACATTGTTTTATCATGTTTTGTTTTTGGGAACAAATTCCGCAACTCTTTCAAATCAAAAGGATTTACTCTGAAAATATTTTAAAAGCATAAATGAAAAATCGGTCTTTTCTGGCCGAGATTTTGGGGATGTCACAGTTGGTATCAGAGCATTAGTTTAAGCGAACTAGGAATTTGTAGGATTTCTAGACTTAAACTTAGAATGCTAAGTGAGTTTTGAGATGTGTGTCTGTTGTGATTTAGACACGAGCACTAGTTTATTTTAGGAAAGTTGCCTAAAATGCTTTTATGTGCTAAATGTTATATGTTGCCATATATGATATTATTTGTTCGGATCTATGGTCTGTTGCCGACCGGATCTAGAAACCTTATGTGTGTAGGATTCTAAGCGTACGTCTACGATATTAGAACTAGCATGTAAACGTTTCGGAGCGATAAGGATGATTTGAATATCTATCATGATTGAGGATCTAATTTCACCTTATTCGGTGTGTAGATCAAAATGGTGAGAACAAGAAGTGGAGTTGGAAATGCTGACGAAAACAGGAATCAACCACCAGTGATTGAGCCAATACCTGTCGTAGCAGCAGCACCTGAGCCAATAACCATGGCTGGTGTGCAATTGATGATTCAGACGATGTTGGATCGTTAGATGGATGAAACTAGACGGTTGCTTCAACAAAATCGTGAAGAACTGTCGATTCGTGTGGAAGAGCCTGAATTAAATGAAGGGCACTCAGAAGGAGGAAACTTCAGTGGGTCTGTTGGTCCAGCCAACCCACCGATAGTTAGGCAAGATAACCATGAAGGAAGGAATGATGGAATGGGATGCAAGTACAAGGACTTTTTGACTTGCAAACCATCGACCTTCAATGGAAAGGAGGATTCGATTGGGGTTATGGATTGGATCTCTGAAATGGAGTTAGCCTTTATGACATGTGGCTGTAGAGGAAAGTTGCAAACTATCTATGCCGTGCGTCAATTCCGAGGTGGAGCCGTTCGTTGGTGGAACAGTCTAGGGAAGACCTTAAGCCCTAATGAGCCACTGCAATTGTCATGGGCAGAGTTCTTGGTGCAGTTTAAGCGCAAGTTCTGCTCGGCTCAAAATCTGTTGGAGTTGGAGAATAAATTTTTGACATTGACGAAGGGTAGCATGTCAGTTGATGAGTACACCAATAACTTCACCGATAAGATGGAGTTTGCCTTGCGTATCGTTCCAGACGAGCTGACAATGGTGGATCGGTATGCGAAGGGACTGCCATGGGAGTACGAGGTGCCAGTACGTCAGGCATTTACTCTAGAGGCAGCTATCTGGGCTGCCAAGTCTGTGGAGAACATGATCAAGGGGAGAACCACCGTCAAAGTTGAGGTTGGTGAGAAAAGAAAGTTTGAGGGAACATCTGGTTCCAGTAAGAAGAGCAAATTTTCGAAATCTGATTCGAAAAAGTTTGGAGGAAAAGGAGGCAAAGCGAAGTGGTGTGATAAGTGTAAGAAAAAGCACTTTGGGAAATGTAGCGAGGATGTGACCTGCTACAAGTGTGGAAAGGTTGGACATTTTGCCAATGAATGTCCGAACAACAAAAGGATGTGTTTTGGTTGTAATGAAGAGGGGCACATTTTGAAAGACTGTCCGAGGAAGAAGGAGGCAGCAAAGCCCAACATTCCACCAAAGCCGAAGGCGAGAGCCTTCCAGATGACACTTGAGGCTGCAAAGGATGAAGCTGATGTCGCTTCAGGTGCCTTTCTCGTAAACGAATTACCTGCTCATATATTGTTTGATTCTGGAGCCAACTACTCCTTTATTTCGCATGAGTATGGTAGAAAGCTAGCTTTGCCTGTTGCTAGAATAGATAATGCTTTATTAGTTGAAGTAGCTAGTGGCAAGTTTGTACCTGTTAGCCATCGTATGAAAGACATCTTAATCGACCTTAATGGGAATAAGTTTCGCGAGGCGTTATTGCCTATCGAACTTAATGGTTTCGACATCATGTTGGGAATGGATCGGCTTAGCGCCAATGATGCCGAAATTTTGTGCAAGAAAAAAATAGTTAAAGTAAACCCGCCTGGAAAAGATTCGTTTATGGTGTATGGGGACAAACGGCGAGTGAATTCTGGGATCATTTCTCTAATGAAAGCCAGAAAGTGTTTGACCAAGGGATGTACATCATATTTAGCATTTGTGATTGATGCTAAGAAAGAAAAAAAGGTGATGCAGAGCATTCCAGTGGTGTGTGATTATCCGGAAGTATTTCCCGAAGATCTTCCTGGATTACCACCTGATAGACAAGTAGAGTTCAGAATAGACTTGTTACCAGGAACCACACCAATAGCAAAAGCACCTTATCGATTAGCACCGACGGAGATGAAGGAGCTAATGATGCAACTTCAGGAGTTATTGGACAAAGGTTTCATTAGACCTAGTTCATCGCCCTGGGGAGCTCCGGTGTTATTTGTAAAGAAGAAAGATGGAAGTATGAGAATGTGCATCGATTACAGAGAGCTGAACAAGGCAACAATAAAGAATAGATATCCGTTGCCGAGGATTGATGACCTGTTTGATCAGTTGCAAGGTTCGAGCTATTTCTCGAAGATCGATCTAAGGTCAGGATATCATCAGCTGAAAGTAAGAGAGCAAGATATCGAGAAGACTGCATTCAGAACTAGATATGGACACTACGAGTTCTTGGTTATGTCGTTTGGACTAACCAATGCTCCGGCAGCATTCATGGATTTGATGAACAGGGTTTGTAATCCGTTCCTTGATAAATCCGTGATAGTGTTCATAGACGACATTCTGATTTACTCGAAAAGCCAGGAGGAGCATGGCAGGCACTTGCGAGAAGTGTTAGAAGTTTTGAAGCAGGAGAAGCTTTATGCGAAGTTCTCCAAATGTGATTTTTGGATTCGTGAAGTCCAATTCTTGGGTCACGTGGTCAACCAAGAAGGGATAATGGTTGATCCAGCGAAGATCGAAGCTGTGATGAAGTGGGAACAACCGAAAAGTCCCACGGAGATTCGAAGCTTTTTAGGATTAGCCGGATATTACCGAAGGTTTATCCAAGGTTTTTCTTCGATTGCTACTCCATTGACAGCTTTGACCCACAAAGGAGCTACTTATGCTTGGAGTGAGAAGCATAAAGAAGCATTCGAGAAGTTAAAGAAGAAGCTATGCGAGGCACCGATACTTTCTCTACCCGATGGAGTTGAAGACTTCGCTGTTTATAGCGATGCGTCTGGTGTTGGATTGGGTTGTGTTTTGACCCAAAGAGAAAAGGTGATAGCATATGCGTCTCGACAGCTGAAAGAGCACGAAAAGAATTACCCGACTCATGATTTGGAGTTGGCAGCGGTAGTTTTCGCTCTAAAAATATGGAGGCATTACCTCTATGACACGAAGTGCAAACTTTTCACTGATCATAAGAGTCTCCAATACCTCTTTAATCAGAAAGAATTGAATATGAGGCAACGACGCTGGCTAGAATTACTTAAAGACTACGACTGCGAGATACTTTACCACCCCGGTAAAGCTAATGTTGTTGTTGATGCTCTCAGTCGGAAGGTCAATCTTGAAAGGAAGAGGCCAAGAGTGTTGAGAATTGAAGTTGTCTCGACCATTGTGGAAAGTATAAAGAAAGCTCAAGAGGAAGCTTCTGAGAAAAATGACCGAAAGGAGGAACGTTTGGGTAAAACGTTGGTGTTTGGTACTAACGGTCATGGACTGAAGGTATTCCAAGATCGTATTTGGGTACCTAAGTCAGGAGGAATTAGGGATCTTCTGATGGAAGAAGCTCACAAAACCATGTACTCAATTCATCCGGGTAGCACTAAAATGTATAGGGACCTGAAACCCTACTACTGGTGGCCGACGATGAAGCTTGATGTTGCAAAGTATGTGGCCGAGTGTGTGACTTGTGCGAGAGTCAAGACACAACATCAGAAACCTTACGGGAGTTTAGAACCATTGCCTGTGCCTATGGGTAAGTGGGAAGACATTGCTATGGATTTTGTCACTAAACTGCCCAGAACAAAGAATGGTCACGACATGATTTGGGTGGTCGTTGATCGATTCACTAAGAGTGCGCATTTCATAGCGGCCACGGAGAAATGGTCTATGGAAAAGCTTGCGAATTCTTACGTGAAGGAAATTGTGAGGCTTCACGGTGTTCCGTTAACGATTGTATCGGATCGTGATAGCCGTTTCACCTCAAGGTTTTGGAAAAGTCTACAAGAGGAAATGGGTACCAAGTTATGTTTAAGCACAGCTTACCATCCGCGGACTGATGGTCAGAGTGAAAGAACAATACAAACACTTGAAGATATGTTGAGAGCATGTACCTTGGAATTCCTACGTAATTGGGATGAACATTTACCGTTGGTAGAATTTTCCTATAATAATAGTTTTCACTCGAGCATTAAGATGGCACCTTATCAAGCTTTGTATGGACAGAAGTGTCGTACGCCGTCTTGTTGGCTTGAGGCTGGGGAAAAGCAGTTTATGGGACCGGAGATGGTTCATCAAACTGCTGAAAAGTTGAAAATAATTAGCGAAAGAATGTTAGCAGCTCAAGATCGTCAAAAGAGCTATGCTGACAAGAAGCGAAGACCGATGACTTTTGAGGTTGGAGATTCGGTTTTGCTTAAAGTCTCGCCGTGGAAGGGGCTTATAAGATTTGGTAAAAGGGGAAAGTTGAGTCCAAGGTTTATTGGACCGTTTAAAGTCCTTCAGAGGATTGGGAATCAAGCTTACAAGCTCGAATTACCCGAAGAACTGAATGGAATTCACAACACCTTTCATGTGTGTTATTTGAGGAAGTTCACGGGAGAAGTTCCCGATATAATTCCAATTTCTGAATTGAGAATTGATGAGAACAAAAGGTTGATTGAAGAACCAGAGGCAATTGTTGACCGAAAGACTAAGAAGTTGCGACGCAAAATGGTTGGGTTAGTGCTTGTCCGATGGAAACACGCGAATGGGCCGAATCTCACCTGGGAGACGGAGAGTGACATGTTGAGTCGCTATCCGCATTTGTTTGTTGATGTGTGATTCCGGGGACGGAATCATTCTAAGGTGGAGAGAATTGTAACGCCTGTGTTTCCGGGCTTGCCACTTTTAGCAATGTAATAGTCTAGGTTAACCTTTGTAACCCGTTTTGAAATAATAATAATGTATTATTTGAGTATTATGTGTTTTGTGCTTAATTGCTTAATTATGTGGTTTGATAAATTAAGAATAAAAATAAGCGTGAAAATTTAAGTGTAAAATGAACTTAATATCTTTGAATAATGTTGTAGTAGTTGAAACGAGGTTTCTGAATATATATAGAACGCCCAAATCTGACTTCGTATGAGGAAGTTATGATTTATCGAAGTTTCGGCTTAGCGGTGTGCAGCCTGTTTTACTCGATTTGAGATCGAGCGGTTTTTAGCCGAAGCAATCTAAATGAGAATCGAAGATCTCATTGTTGGTGTCGAAGCGATAAAAAGTTAGGCAAGAACGGACGTCAAATGAAGAAGTTATGAATTTATAACGAAAGTTTCTGTCACGGCCTATTAAAAATAAATAATAAAAATAAAGTCAAAATTTGCCGACGGAGTCTAAACAAAAGTTGTAGAGCGTAGTCTCACCTTCGCGTGGATATAAAGAACGTCGAAAACGGAGTTCGTATGAAGAAGTTATGAATTTCCGAAGTTTATTAATCATTTTGTATTTAAATTTAAATCAAAATTCGGAAGCATTATCCGAAGGAGTCACCGATCTGATCCGAGGTACGCCCCGCGTACTCCGAGGGATGTCGACACTCGCACTCGAGCACTTCGGATACGTAAGCAATGACGTTTTGGGCAGTACGCCCCGCGTAACGCAGTACGCCCCGCGTACTCCGAGGCTCCAGCCTCCTATAAATAGGAACCGAAGGCAGCCGACCCAATTGCCAATTTCTTCTCTTCTTTCTCCCGTTTTACATCGTTTTGCGTGCCAGAAATATCCCGAAGCCTCGGTATCATACTCTAGCCCCGAGGCAAGTCCCGAGATCCCGAAGATCCCGAGAAGTGCGGTTCCCGAGTCGAAGCTCTGCCCGCGAGAAGTTCGATTTTTGTGAAGATCTTCCAGATCTGCTGTGGATTACTACTTCTATAAGTCGTAGTACTGTCCGATCATCTTCCGATCAAGTGAGTGTGTAGTTATTTTCTTTCTAATACAATAATACAAAGTATTTTATATAAAAATACGTGCTATGTGTATATATTTGGTTGTGTTATGTGTGAATGTGTATTCACTCTCTTCTATCTTATAGATC
This sequence comes from Lactuca sativa, assembly GCF_002870075.4. Lineage (NCBI taxonomy): Eukaryota > Viridiplantae > Streptophyta > Magnoliopsida > Asterales > Asteraceae > Lactuca > Lactuca sativa. Next base: position 114,774,364 of record NC_056630.2, on the reverse strand, counting down.
TGCTTATTTCTTTATGAGATATGTGTTATGTGTGTGTGTGCCTCATCTGTTATGTGATATATGTGTTGATTAAAGCATGCTATACAGGTTTTCTTTAAACTATGTATACAAATGTATATTTTTATCTACTAATATGTTGGGTAGAACATGGGTAGACAGTTGGTGTGTAATAAACAGATGAGAGGCCTCGTTGTTGTTTGATTGAGTCATCTAGCGGAGTTTAGATGACGACCACTGGCTATTCTAGACAGTCTTGTGGAAACATTAGCAGGTTCGCCACCTGTAGGTGTTAATGAACTTGGGTGTTCATTCGCTGTATTCCATCCCCCTCATGGTTGCCTTATTTGACTTATATTGCTGAGGTACCCCCGAAGCATGTGTTGTCGCCCCGATGAAATATTCTTAGACTAGGTCCCTTATGTTAGTTGAATTAGGGACATTAAAGTGAGAATAACGGGAATGGGTAATTGGGTTATTGTTGGTTGGTGAAAATTAAATATGATATTTATTGTGGGTTGAAAACCCTATATGCTCACCAGGCTCCCAAGCCTGACCCACTCAGTTTTAAATTGTATTACAGGAAGTGGCGGAAGGGCATGAGATGGATGATCCATCAAGTTGTTTTGTTTACAAGTTTGCATATGTTTATATTTGTTATATGACTTGTAATGTATTCGTTTATGCTTATTTGGTCTGTATCGGAACATGACACCCCGAGTTTTGATTATAATGAAAATACATTTCTTTTATGAAATGCTTTGGTAGACATTGTTTTATCATGTTTTGTTTTTGGGAACAAATTCCGCAACTCTTTCAAATCAAAAGGATTTACTCTGAAAATATTTTAAAAGCATAAATGAAAAATCGGTCTTTTCTGGCCGAGATTTTGGGGATGTCACAGTTGGTATCAGAGCATTAGTTTAAGCGAACTAGGAATTTGTAGGATTTCTAGACTTAAACTTAGAATGCTAAGTGAGTTTTGAGATGTGTGTCTGTTGTGATTTAGACACGAGCACTAGTTTATTTTAGGAAAGTTGCCTAAAATGCTTTTATGTGCTAAATGTTATATGTTGCCATATATGATATTATTTGTTCGGATCTATAGTCTGTTGCCGACCGGATCTAGAAACCTTATGTGTGTAGGATTCTAAGCGTACGTCTACGATATTAGAACTAGCATGTAAACGTTTCGGAGCGATAAGGATGATTTGAATATCTATCATGATTGAGGATCTAATTTCACCTTATTCGGTGTGTAGATCAAAATGGTGAGAACAAGAAGTGGAGTTGGAAATGCTGACGAAAACAGGAATCAACCACCAGTGATTGAGCCAATACCTGTCGTAGCAGCAACACCTGAGCCAATAACCATGGCTGGTGTGCAATTGATGATTCAGACGATGTTGGATCGTTAGATGGATGAAACTAGACGGTTGCTTCAACAAAATCGTGAAGAACTGTCGATTCGTGTGGAAGAGCCTGAATTAAATGAAGGGCACTCAGAAGGAGGAAACTTCAGTGGGTCTGTTGGTCCAGCCAACCCACCGATAGTTAGGCAAGATAACCATGAAGGAAGGAATGATGGAATGGGATGCAAGTACAAGGACTTTTTGACTTGCAAACCATCGACCTTTAATGGAAAGGAGGATCCGATTGGGGTTATGGATTGGATCTCTGAAATGGAGTTAGCCTTTATGACATGTGGCTGTAGAGGAAAGTTGCAAACTATCTATGCCGTGCGTCAATTCCGAGGTGGAGCCGTTCGTTGGTGGAACAGTCTAGGGAAGACCTTAAGCCCTAATGAGCCACTGCAATTGTCATGGGCAGAGTTCTTGGTGCAGTTTAAGCGCAAGTTCTGCTCGGCTCAAAATCTGTTGGAGTTGGAGAATAAATTTTTGACATTGACGAAGGGTAGCATGTCAGTTGATGAGTACACCAATAACTTCACCGATAAGATGGAGTTTGCCTTGCGTATCGTTCCAGACGAGCTGACAAAGGTGGATCGGTATGCGAAGGGACTGCCATGGGAGTACGAGGTGCCAGTACGTCAGGCATTTACTCTAGAGGCAGCTATCTGGGCTGCCAAGTCTGTGGAGAACATGATCAAGGGGAGAACCACCGTCAAAGTTGAGGTTGGTGAGAAAAGAAAGTTTGAGGGAACATCTGGTTCCAGTAAGAAGAGCAAATTTTCGAAATCTGATTCGAAAAAGTTTGGAGGAAAAGGAGGCAAAGCGAAGTGGTGTGATAAGTGTAAGAAAAAGCACTTTGGGAAATGTAGCGAGGATGTGACCTGCTACAAGTGTGGAAAGGTTGGACATTTTGCCAATGAATGTCCGAACAACAAAAGGATGTGTTTTGGTTGTAATGAAGAGGGGCACATTTTGAAAGACTGTCCGAGGAAGAAGGAGGCAGCAAAGCCCAACATTCCACCAAAGCCGAAGGCGAGAGCCTTCCAGATGACACTTGAGGCTGCAAAGGATGAAGCTGATGTCGCTTCAGGTGCCTTTCTCGTAAACGAATTACCTGCTCATATATTGTTTGATTCTGGAGCCAACTACTCCTTTATTTCGCATGAGTATGGTAGAAAGCTAGCTTTGCCTGTTGCTAGAATAGATAATGCTTTATTAGTTGAAGTAGCTAGTGGCAAGTTTGTACCTGTTAGCCATCGTATGAAAGACATCTTAATCGACCTTAATGGGAATAAGTTTCGCGAGGCGTTATTGCCTATCGAACTTAATGGTTTCGACATCATGTTGGGAATGGATCGGCTTAGCGCCAATGATGCCGAAATTTTGTGCAAGAAAAAAATAGTTAAAGTAAACCCGCCTGGAAAAGATTCGTTTATGGTGTATGGGGACAAACGGCGAGTGAATTCTGGGATCATTTCTCTAATGAAAGCCAGAAAGTGTTTGACCAAGGGATGTACATCATATTTAGCATTTGTGATTGATGCTAAGAAAGAAAAAAAGGTGATGCAGAGCATTCCAGTGGTGTGTGATTATCCGGAAGTATTTCCCGAAGATCTTCCTGGATTACCACCTGATAGACAAGTAGAGTTCAGAATAGACTTGTTACCAGGAACCACACCAATAGCAAAAGCACCTTATCGATTAGCACCGACGGAGATGAAGGAGCTAATGATGCAACTTCAGGAGTTATTGGACAAAGGTTTCATTAGACCTAGTTCATCGCCCTGGGGAGCTCCGGTGTTATTTGTAAAGAAGAAAGATGGAAGTATGAGAATGTGCATCGATTACAGAGAGCTGAACAAGGCAACAATAAAGAATAGATATCCGTTGCCGAGGATTGATGACCTGTTTGATCAGTTGCAAGGTTCGAGCTATTTCTCGAAGATCGATCTAAGGTCAGGATATCATCAGCTGAAAGTAAGAGAGCAAGATATCGAGAAGACTGCATTCAGAACTAGATATGGACACTACGAGTTCTTGGTTATGTCGTTTGGACTAACCAATGCTCCGGCAGCATTCATGGATTTGATGAACAGGGTTTGTAATCCGTTCCTTGATAAATCCGTGATAGTGTTCATAGACGACATTCTGATTTACTCGAAAAGCCAGGAGGAGCATGGCAGGCACTTGCGAGAAGTGTTAGAAGTTTTGAAGCAGGAGAAGCTTTATGCGAAGTTCTCCAAATGTGATTTTTGGATTCGTGAAGTCCAATTCTTGGGTCACGTGGTCAACCAAGAAGGGATAATGGTTGATCCAGCGAAGATCGAAGCTGTGATGAAGTGGGAACAACCGAAAAGTCCCACGGAGATTCGAAGCTTTTTAGGATTAGCCGGATATTACCGAAGGTTTATCCAAGGTTTTTCTTCGATTGCTACTCCATTGACAGCTTTGACCCACAAAGGAGCTACTTATGCTTGGAGTGAGAAGCATAAAGAAGCATTCGAGAAGTTAAAGAAGAAGCTATGCGAGGCACCGATACTTTCTCTACCCGATGGAGTTGAAGACTTCGCTGTTTATAGCGATGCGTCTGGTGTTGGATTGGGTTGTGTTTTGACCCAAAGAGAAAAGGTGATAGCATATGCGTCTCGACAGCTGAAAGACCACGAAAAGAATTACACGACTCATGATTTGGAGTTGGCAGCGGTAGTTTTCGCTCTAAAAATATGGAGGCATTACCTCTATGGCACGAAGTGCAAACTTTTCACTGATCATAAGAGTCTCCAATACCTCTTTAATCAGAAAGAATTGAATATGAGGCAACGACGCTGGCTAGAATTACTTAAAGACTACGACTGCGAGATACTTTACCACCCCGGTAAAGCTAATGTTGTTGTTGATGCTCTCAGTCGGAAGGTCAATCTTGAAAGGAAGAGGCCAAGAGCGTTGAGAATTGAAGTTGTCTCGACCATTGTGGAAAGTATAAAGAAAGCTCAAGAGGAAGCTTCTGAGAAAAATGACCGAAAGGAGGAACGTTTGGGTAAAACGTTGGTGTTTGGTACTAACGGTCATGGACTGAAGGTATTCCAAGATCGTATTTGGGTACCTAAGTCAGGAGGAATTAGGGATCTTCTGATGGAAGAAGCTCACAAAACCATGTACTCAATTCATCCGGGTAGCACTAAAATGTATAGGGACCTGAAACCCTACTACTGGTGGCCGACGATGAAGCTTGATGTTGCAAAGTATGTGGCCGAGTGTGTGACTTGTGCGAGAGTCAAGACACAACATCAGAAACCTTACGGGAGTTTAGAACCATTGCCTGTGCCTATGGGTAAGTGGGAAGACATTGCTATGGATTTTGTCACTAAACTGCCCAGAACAAAGAATGGTCACGACATGATTTGGGTGGTCGTTGATCGATTCACTAAGAGTGCGCATTTCATAGCGGCCACGGAGAAATGGTCTATGGAAAAGCTTGCGAATTCTTACGTGAAGGAAATTGTGAGGCTTCACGGTGTTCCGTTAACGATTGTATCGGATCGTGATAGCCGTTTCACCTCAAGGTTTTGGAAAAGTCTACAAGAGGAAATGGGTACCAAGTTATGTTTAAGCACAGCTTACCATCCGCGGACTGATGGTCAGAGTGAAAGAACAATACAAACACTTGAAGATATGTTGAGAGCATGTACCTTGGAATTCCTACGTAATTGGGATGAACATTTACCGTTGGTAGAATTTTCCTATAATAATAGTTTTCACTCGAGCATTAAGATGGCACCTTATCAAGCTTTGTATGGACAGAAGTGTCGTACGCCGTCTTGTTGGCTTGAGGCTGGGGAAAAGCAGTTTATGGGACCGGAGATGGTTCATCAAACTGCTGAAAAGTTGAAAATAATTAGCGAAAGAATGTTAGCAGCTCAAGATCGTCAAAAGAGCTATGCTGACAAGAAGCGAAGACCGATGACTTTTGAGGTTGGAGATTCGGTTTTGCTTAAAGTCTCGCCGTGGAAGGGGCTTATAAGATTTGGTAAAAGGGGAAAGTTGAGTCCAAGGTTTATTGGACCGTTTAAAGTCCTTCAGAGGATTGGGAATCAAGCTTACAAGCTCGAATTACCCGAAGAACTGAATGGAATTCACAACACCTTTCATGTGTGTTATTTGAGGAAGTTCACGGGAGAAGTTCCCGATATAATTCCAATTTCTGAATTGAGAATTGATGAGAACAAAAGGTTGATTGAAGAACCAGAGGCAATTGTTGACCGAAAGACTAAGAAGTTGCGACGCAAAATGGTTGGGTTAGTGCTTGTCCGATGGAAACACGCGAATGGGCCGAATCTCACCTGGGAGACGGAGAGTGACATGTTGAGTCGCTATCCGCATTTGTTTGTTGATGTGTGATTCCGGGGACGGAATCATTCTAAGGTGGAGAGAATTGTAACGCCTGTGTTTCCGGGCTTGCCACTTTTAGCAATGTAATAGTCTAGGTTAACCTTTGTAACCCGTTTTGAAATAATAATAATGTATTATTTGAGTATTATGTGTTTTGTGCTTAATTGCTTAATTATGTGGTTTGATAAATTAAGAATAAAAATAAGCATGAAAATTTAAGTGTAAAATGAACTTAATATCTTTGAATAATGTTGTAGTAGTTGAAATGAGGTTTCCGAATATATATAGAACGCCCAAATCTGACTTCGTATGAGGAAGTTATGATTTATCGAAGTTTCGGCTTAGCGGTGTGCAGCCTGTTTTACTCGATTTGAGATCGAGGGGTTTTTAGCCGAAGCAATCTAAATGAGAATCGAAGATCTCATTGTTGGTGTCGAAGCGATAAAAAGTTAGGCAAGAACGGACGTCAAACGAAGAAGTTATGAATTTATAACGAAGGTTTCTGTCACGGCCTATTAAAAATAAATAATAAAAATAAAGTCAAAATTTGCCGACGGAGTCTAAACAAAAGTTGTAGAGCGTAGTCTCACCTTCGCGTGGATATAAAGAACGTCGAAAACGGAGTTCGTATGAAGAAGTTATGAATTTCCGAAGTTTATTAATCATTTTGTATTTAAATTTAAATCAAAATTCGGAAGCATTATCCGAAGGAGTCACCGATCTGATCCGAGGTACGCCCCGCGTACTCGAGTACGCCCCGCGTACTCCGAGGGATGTCGACACTCGCACTCGAGCACTTCGGATACGTAAGCAATGACGTTTTGGGCAGTACGCCCCGCGTAACGCAGTACGCCCCGCGTACTCCGAGGCTCCAGCCTCCTATAAATAGGAACCGAAGGCAGCCGACCCAATTGCCAATTTCTTCTCTTCTTTCTCCCGTTTTACATCGTTTTGCGTGCCAGAAATATCCCGAAGCCTCGGTATCATACTCTAGCCCCGAGGCAAGTCCCGAGATCCCGAAGATCCCGAGAAGTGCGGTTCCCGAGTCGAAGCTCTGCCCGCGAGAAGTTCGATTTTTGTGAAGATCTTCCAGATCTGCTGTGGATTACTACTTCTATAAGTCGTAGTACTGTCCGATCATCTTCCGATCAAGTGAGTGTGTAGTTATTTTCTTTCTAATACAATAATACAAAGTATTTTATATAAAAATACGTGCTATGTGTATATATTTGGTTGTGTTATGTGTGAATGTGTATTCACTCTCTTCTATCTTATAGATCTGCTTATTTCTTTATGAGATATGTGTTATGTGTGTGTGTGCCTCATCTGTTATGTGATATATGTGTTGATTAAAGCATGCTATACAGGTTTTCTTTAAACTATGTATACAAATGTATATTTTTATCTACTAATATGTTGGGTAGAACATGGGTAGACAGTTGGTGTGTAATAAACAGATGAGAGGCCTCGTTGTTGTTTGATTGAGTCATCTAGCGGAGTTTAGATGACGACCACTGGCTATTCTAGACAGTCTTGTGGAAACATTAGCAGGTTCGCCACCTGTAGGTGTTAATGAACTTGGGTGTTCATTCGCTGTATTCCATCCCCCTCATGGTTGCCTTATTTGACTTATATTGCTGAGGTACCCCCGAAGCATGTGTTGTCGCCCCGATGAAATATTCTTAGACTAGGTCCCTTATGTTAGTTGAATTAGGGACATTAAAGTGAGAATAACGGGAATGGGTAATTGGGTTATTGTTGGTTGGTGAAAATTAAATATGATATTTATTGTGGGTTGAAAACCCTATATGCTCACCAGGCTCCCAAGCCTGACCCACTCAGTTTTAAATTGTATTACAGGAAGTGGCGGAAGGGCATGAGATGGATGATCCATCAAGTTGTTTTGTTTACAAGTTTGCATATGTTTATATTTGTTATATGACTTGTAATGTATTCGTTTATGCTTATTTGGTCTGTATCGGAACATGACACCCCGAGTTTTGATTATAATGAAAATACATTTCTTTTATGAAATGCTTTGGTAGACATTGTTTTATCATGTTTTGTTTTTGGGAACAAATTCCGCAACTCTTTCAAATCAAAAGGATTTACTCTGAAAATATTTTAAAAGCATAAATGAAAAATCGGTCTTTTCTGGCCGAGATTTTGGGGATGTCACAGTTGGTATCAGAGCATTAGTTTAAGCGAACTAGGAATTTGTAGGATTTCTAGACTTAAACTTAGAATGCTAAGTGAGTTTTGAGATGTGTGTCTGTTGTGATTTAGACACGAGCACTAGTTTATTTTAGGAAAGTTGCCTAAAATGCTTTTATGTGCTAAATGTTATATGTTGCCATATATGATATTATTTGTTCGGATCTATGGTCTGTTGCCGACCGGATCTAGAAACCTTATGTGTGTAGGATTCTAAGCGTACGTCTACGATATTAGAACTAGCATGTAAACGTTTCGGAGCGATAACGATGATTTGAATATCTATCATGATTGAGGATCTAATTTCACCTTATTCGGTGTGTAGATCAAAATGGTGAGAACAAGAAGTGGAGTTGGAAATGCTGACGAAAACAGGAATCAACCACCAGTGATTGAGCCAATACCTGTCGTAGCAGCAACACCTGAGCCAATAACCATGGCTGGTGTGCAATTGATGATTCAGACGATGTTGGATCGTTAGATGGATGAAACTAGACGGTTGCTTCAACAAAATCGTGAAGAACTGTCGATTCGTGTGGAAGAGCCTGAATTAAATGAAGGGCACTCAGAAGGAGGAAACTTCAGTGGGTCTGTTGGTCCAGCCAACCCACCGATAGTTAGGCAAGATAACCATGAAGGAAGGAATGATGGAATGGGATGCAAGTACAAGGACTTTTTGACTTGCAAACCATCGACCTTTAATGGAAAGGAGGATCCGATTGGGGTTATGGATTGGATCTCTGAAATGGAGTTAGCCTTTATGACATGTGGCTGTAGAGGAAAGTTGCAAACTATCTATGCCGTGCGTCAATTCCGAGGTGGAGCCGTTCGTTGGTGGAACACTCTAGGGAAGACCTTAAGCCCTAATGAGCCACTGCAATTGTCATGGGCAGAGTTCTTGGTGCAGTTTAAGCGCAAGTTCTGCTCGGCTCAAAATCTGTTGGAGTTGGAGAATAAATTTTTGACATTGACGAAGGGTAGCATGTCAGTTGATGAGTACACCAATAACTTCACCGATAAGATGGAGTTTGCCTTGCGTATCGTTCCAGACGAGCTGACAAAGGTGGATCGGTATGCGAAGGGACTGCCATGGGAGTACGAGGTGCCAGTACGTCAGGCATTTACTCTAGAGGCAGCTATTTGGGCTGCCAAGTCTGTGGAGAACATGATCAAGGGGAGAACCACCGTCAAAGTTGAGGTTGGTGAGAAAAGAAAGTTTGAGGGAACATCTGGTTCCAGTAAGAAGAGCAAATTTTCGAAATCTGATTCGAAAAAGTTTGGAGGAAAAGGAGGCAAAGCGAAGTGGTGTGATAAGTGTAAGAAAAAGCACTTTGGGAAATGTAGCGAGGATGTGACCTGCTACAAGTGTGGAAAGGTTGGACATTTTGCCAATGAATGTCCGAACAACAAAAGGATGTGTTTTGGTTGTAATGAAGAGGGGCACATTTTGAAAGACTGTCCGAGGAAGAAGGAGGCAGCAAAGCCCAACATTCCACCAAAGCCGAAGGCGAGAGCCTTCCAGATGACACTTGAGGCTGCAAAGGATGAAGCTGATGTCGCTTCAGGTGCCTTTCTCGTAAACGAATTACCTGCTCATATATTGTTTGATTCTGGAGCCAACTACTCCTTTATTTCGCATGAGTATGGTAGAAAGCTAGCTTTGCCTGTTGCTAGAATAGATAATGCTTTATTAGTTGAAGTAGCTAGTGGCAAGTTTGTACCTGTTAGCCATCGTATGAAAGACATCTTAATCGACCTTAATGGGAATAAGTTTCGCGAGGCGTTATTGCCTATCGAACTTAATGGTTTCGACATCATGTTGGGAATGGATCGGCTTAGCGCCAATGATGCCGAAATTTTGTGCAAGAAAAAAATAGTTAAAGTAAACCCGCCTGGAAAAGATTCGTTTATGGTGTATGGGGACAAACGGCGAGTGAATTCTGGGATCATTTCTCTAATGAAAGCCAGAAAGTGTTTGACCAAGGGATGTACATCATATTTAGCATTTGTGATTGATGCTAAGAAAGAAAAAAAAGTGATGCAGAGCATTCCAGTGGTGTGTGATTATCCGGAAGTATTTCCCGAAGATCTTCCTGGATTACCACCTGATAGACAAGTAGAGTTCAGAATAGACTTGTTACCAGGAACCACACCAATAGCAAAAGCACCTTATCGATTAGCACCGACGGAGATGAAGGAGCTAATGATGCAACTTCAGGAGTTATTGGACAAAGGTTTCATTAGACCTAGTTCATCGCCCTGGGGAGCTCCGGTGTTATTTGTAAAGAAGAAAGATGGAAGTATGAGAATGTGCATCGATTACAGAGAGCTGAACAAGGCAACAATAAAGAATAGATATCCGTTGCCGAGGATTGATGACCTGTTTGATCAGTTGCAAGGTTCGAGCTATTTCTCGAAGATCGATCTAAGGTCAGGATATCATCAGCTGAAAGTAAGAGAGCAAGATATCGAGAAGACTGCATTCAGAACTAGATATGGACACTACGAGTTCTTGGTTATGTCGTTTGGACTAACCAATGCTCCGGCAGCATTCATGGATTTGATGAACAGGGTTTGTAATCCGTTCCTTGATAAATCCGTGATAGTGTTCATAGACGACATTCTGATTTACTCGAAAAGCCAGGAGGAGCATGGCAGGCACTTGCGAGAAGTGTTAGAAGTTTTGAAGCAGGAGAAGCTTTATGCGAAGTTCTCCAAATGTGATTTTTGGATTCGTGAAGTCCAATTCTTGGGTCACGTGGTCAACCAAGAAGGGATAATGGTTGATCCAGCGAAGATCGAAGCTGTGATGAAGTGGGAACAACCGAAAAGTCCCACGGAGATTCGAAGCTTTTTAGGATTAGCCGGATATTACCGAAGGTTTATCCAAGGTTTTTCTTCGATTGCTACTCCATTGACAGCTTTGACCCACAAAGGAGCTACTTATGCTTGGAGTGAGAAGCATAAAGAAGCATTCGAGAAGTTAAAGAAGAAGCTATGCGAGGCACCGATACTTTCTCTACCCGATGGAGTTGAAGACTTCGCTGTTTATAGCGATGCGTCTGGTGTTGGATTGGGTTGTGTTTTGACCCAAAGAGAAAAGGTGATAGCATATGCGTCTCGACAGCTGAAAGAGCACGAAAAGAATTACCCGACTCATGATTTGGAGTTGGCAGCGATAGTTTTCGCTCTAAAAATATGGAGGCATTACCTCTATGGCACGAAGTGCAAACTTTTCACTGATCATAAGAGTCTCCAATACCTCTTTAATCAGAAAGAATTGAATATGAGGCAACGACGCTGGCTAGAATTACTTAAAGACTACGACTGCGAGATACTTTACCACCCCGGTAAAGCTAATGTTGTTGTTGATGCTCTCAGTCGGAAGGTCAATCTTGAAAGGAAGAGGCCAAGAGCGTTGAGAATTGAAGTTGTCTCGACCATTGTGGAAAGTATAAAGAAAGCTCAAGAGGAAGCTTCTGAGAAAAATGACCGAAAGGAGGAACGTTTGGGTAAAACGTTGGTGTTTGGTACTAACGGTCATGGACTGAAGGTATTCCAAGATCGTATTTGGGTACCTAAGTCAGGAGGAATTAGGGATCTTCTGATGGAAGAAGCTCACAAAACCATGTACTCAATTCATCCGGGTAGCACTAAAATGTATAGGGACCTGAAACCCTACTACTGGTGGCCGACGATGAAGCTTGATGTTGCAAAGTATGTGGCCGAGTGTGTGACTTGTGCGAGAGTCAAGACACAACATCAGAAACCTTACGAGAGTTTAGAACCATTGCCTGTGCCTATGGGTAAGTGGGAAGACATTGCTATGGATTTTGTCACTAAACTGCCCAGAACAAAGAATGGTCACGACATGATTTGGGTGGTCGTTGATCGATTCACTAAGAGTGCGCATTTCATAGCGGCCACGGAGAAATGGTCTATGGAAAAGCTTGCGAATTCTTACGTGAAGGAAATTGTGAGGCTTCACGGTGTTCCGTTAACGATTGTATCGGATCGTGATAGCCGTTTTACCTCAAGGTTTTGGAAAAGTCTACAAGAGGAAATGGGTACCAAGTTATGTTTAAGCACAGCTTACCATCCGCGGACTGATGGTCAGAGTGAAAGAACAATACAAACACTTGAAGATATGTTGAGAGCATGTACCTTGGAATTCCTACGTAATTGGGATGAACATTTACCGTTGGTAGAATTTTCCTATAATAATAGTTTTCACTCGAGCATTAAGATGGCACCTTATCAAGCTTTGTATGGACAGAAGTGTCGTACGCCGTCTTGTTGGCTTGAGGCTGGGGAAAAGCAGTTTATGGGACCGGAGATGGTTCATCAAACTGCTGAAAAGTTGAAAATAATTAGCGAAAGAATGTTAGCAGCTCAAGATCGTCAAAAGAGCTATGCTGACAAGAAGCGAAGACCGATGACTTTTGAGGTTGGAGATTCGGTTTTGCTTAAAGTCTCGCCGTGGAAGGGGCTTATAAGATTTGGTAAAAGGGGAAAGTTGAGTCCAAGGTTTATTGGACCGTTTAAAGTCCTTCAGAGGATTGGGAATCAAGCTTACAAGCTCGAATTACCCGAAGAACTGAATGGAATTCACAACACCTTTCATGTGTGTTATTTGAGGAAGTTCACGGGAGAAGTTCCCGATATAATTCCAATTTCTGAATTGAGAATTGATGAGAACAAAAGGTTGATTGAAGAACCAGAGGCAATTGTTGACCGAAAGACTAAGAAGTTGCGACGCAAAATGGTTGGGTTAGTGCTTGTCCGATGGAAACACGCGAATGGGCCGAATCTCACCTGGGAGACGGAGAGTGACATGTTGAGTCGCTATCCGCATTTGTTTGTTGATGTGTGATTCCGGGGACGGAATCATTCTAAGGTGGAGAGAATTGTAACGCCTGTGTTTCCGGGCTTGCCACTTTTAGCAATGTAATAGTCTAGGTTAACCTTTGTAACCCGTTTTGAAATAATAATAATGTATTATTTGAGTATTATGTGTTTTGTGCTTAATTGCTTAATTATGTGGTTTGATAAATTAAGAATAAAAATAAGCGTGAAAATTTAAGTGTAAAATGAACTTAATATCTTTGAATAATGTTGTAGTAGTTGAAACGAGGTTTCCGAATATATATAGAACGCCCAAATCTGACTTCGTATGAGGAAGTTATGATTTATCGAAGTTTCGGCTTAGCGGTGTGCAGCCTGTTTTACTCGTTTTGAGATCGAGGGGTTTTTAGCCGAAGCAATCTAAATGAGAATCGAAGATCTCATTGTTGGTGTCGAAGCGATAAAAAGTTAGGCAAGAACGGACGTCAAACGAAGAAGTTATGAATTTATAACGAAAGTTTCTGTCACGGCCTATTAAAAATAAATAATAAAAATAAAGTCAAAATTTGCCGACGGAGTCTAAACAAAAGTTGTAGAGCGTAGTCTCACCTTCGCGTGGATATAAAGAACGTCGAAAACGGAGTTCGTATGAAGAAGTTATGAATTTCCGAAGTTTATTAATCATTTTGTATTTAAATTTAAATCAAAATTCGGAAGCATTATCCGAAGGAGTCACCGATCTGATCCGAGGTACGCCCCGCGTACTCCGAGGGATGTCGACACTCGCACTCGAGCACTTCGGATACGTAAGCAATGACGTTTTGGGCAGTACGCCCCGCGTACTCCGAGGCTCCAGCCTCCTATAAATAGGAACCGAAGGCAGCCGACCCAATTGCCAATTTCTTCTCTTCTCTCTCCCGTTTTGCATCGTTTTGCGTGCCATAAATATCCCGAAGCCCCGGTATCATACTCTAGCCCCGAGGCAAGTCCCGAGATCCCGAAGATCCCGAGAAGTGCGGTTCCCGAGTCGAAGCTCTGCCCGCGAGAAGTTCGATTTTTGTGAAGATCTTCCAGATCTGCTGTGGATTACTACTTCTATAAGCCGTAGTACTGTCCGATCATCTTCCGATCAAGTGAGTGTGTAGTTATTTTCTTTCTAATACAATAATACAAAGTATTTTATATAAAAATACGTGCTATGTGTATATATTTGGTTGTGTTATGTGTGAATGTGTATTCACTCTCTTCTATCTTATAGATCTGCTTATTTCTTTATGAGATATGTGCTATGTGTGTGTGTGCCTCATCTGTTATGTGATATATGTGTTGATTAAAGCATGCTATATAGGTTTTCTTTAAACTATGTATACAAATGTATATTTTTATCTACTAATATGTTGGGTAGAACATGGGTAGACAGTTGGTGTGTAATAAACAGATGAGAGGCCTCGTTGTTGTTTGATTGAGTCATCTAGCGGAGTTTAGATGACGACCACTGGCTATTCTAGACAGTCTTGTGGAAACATTAGCAGGTTCGCCACCTGTAGGTGTTAATGAACTTGGGTGTTCATTCGCTGTACTCCATCCCCCTCATGGTTGCCTTATTTGACTTATATTGCTGAGGTACCCCCGAAGCATGTGTTGTCGCCCCGATGAAATATTCTTAGACTAGGTCCCTTATGTTAGTTGAATTAGGGACATTAAAGTGAGAATAACGGGAATGGGTAATTGGGTTATTGTTGGTTGGTGAAAATTAAATATGATATTTATTGTGGGTTGAAAACCCTATATGCTCACCAGGCTCCCAAGCTTGACCCACTCAGTTTTAAATTGTATTACAGGAAGTGGCGGAAGGGCATGAGATGGATGATCCATCAAGTTGTTTTTTTTACAAGTCTGCATATGTTTATATTTGTTATATGACTTGTAATGTATTCGTTTATGCTTATTTGGTCTGTATCGGAATATGACACCCCGAGTTTTGATTATAATGAAAATACATTTCTTTTATGAAATGCTTTGGTAAACATTGTTTTATCATGTTTTGTTTTTGGGAACAAATTCCGCAACTCTTTCAAATCAAAAGGATTTACTCTGAAAATATTTTAAAAGCATAAATGAAAAATCGGTCTTTTCTGGCCGAGATTTTGGGGATGTCACAGAACTAACCAGGGCCTTGCCCTCTGCATCAGACCGAAGTCCGGAAACAGCATCGGACCGAAGTCTGGAACTAACCAGGGCCTTGCCCTCTGCATCAGACCGTAGTTCGGAAACTGAATGAACATGGCATAGCATAATCATAACTACTAGCATAACACATATACTACATACTGCATTAGACGGAAGTCTGGAATACATAACACAAAGACATCCTTGAATCACAAAGACATCAAGCACACTGAACTACTGCTAACTAAACGGTTCGGCATTGTGGCCGTAAACCCGCTCCTACTGGAAGGAAAACTCACCTCACATTGCTGAATTCCCGCTGACCAAAACCATAGCCGCTGGATGACAGATTCCCGATCTGTCAATATCAAAATTACACCCAAATAATAATTGGGTTCCAACTCATAACCATAAGTCCATACTTGGGTAAAAGACTACTCCACCCCTAACTTGGCTTGATTCAAGCCCAAAGCCCAATCCAAAGGCACAAAAGTCTAATTATGGCTTAAATCCCAACATATGGCCCAATTTTCCAAATTGGGCCCAAACCTCTACATGGACTTCCCTTAAGGCCTAATTGTTTAGTTCAGTCCAATTTGTCTCATTCTAAGGGCCCAATATCATACAACCATCTAGGCACAAACTATGGCCCAATTTTCCAAATTGGGCCCAATCCTTCATATGGGCCTTATCCTAAAGCCCAACTAATTATTCTAGTCCATTTGATTATTCTTGGATGGTCCATTAATATACCAATTACCAAAGCTCAATCGACGGGCCCAACACAAAACCCATGTGACATTAGGGTTTCACATAAAATGACAATTACAATTAAGTGTTTCTTACTTAACCCATTAAGAACTTAATCCATTAAGTCCTTTACATAAATGATATGGAGAAATTAGGCTTAATACACAATCCAATCTCAATGGCCCAAAAGTGGGTCCAATAAATCCAAGGCCCAAATACTCACAATTAGGGTTTTCCACCCAAACATGGCCCAATAGGCCCAAAACTAATCACTAATCCCATTAGGGTTTGCTAGTGGGGCATCACCCACTACTACCTCAGGTAGTGGTGGTCAACGGCAGCACACTGCAGCGGCCACCACCTTACGGTGGTGATTATTATTATTTTTATTAATTGATACTAATTACAATTACAAGGTTTTTATCCAAAAATAATACACATACTCACTAATCACACATACTAATTAGTCTAATACACACATACGTAGCCACCCTAGTGTCGGCCGGCGGTGGCTCGTGGTGGTGGTGGCCCTTTTCTCAACTTTTCTGACCAAGCACGGCACACCCAACACACGCTAACAAAAAATACCTTTCTATGCTCGAGAAACGGACCCAAAACTCCCACCTACGGTGGTCGGAGGCGGCATAATGGTTTTTGGGTTGGCAGCCACCACCTCTCGGTGGTGGCGGCAGCTTCTTTATGGATCCCCGACAAGCAACCACTCTCCCCGACACCTCTCTGCTCGAAATTGTGAAGCAACCGCCCCCAGTCACCAGCTGCCATAGCGGCTAATGGAGCGATAAGGCGGCTAACTGTTGTTGGACGGAGCAGCGACCGGAGTTTGAAGAAGAAAGAAACATGGAAAGGCGGCTTAGTGGCGACACTGTAGCGACATCAACTCTAACGGTCGGAGATGGCGCTCGGTGGTCCGGGAGGTAATGAAATAGTGGCGGATGGAATGGTAGGAGGAGGTGACTCCTCATCTTCGTTCGCAGTGACTAATCGTGGCCTATATCGACGAAGGAACGGGATCGTTGGCGGCTTCCCTGGGCGGTGGCGACGTTGGCTGGAAGTCGTGGTCATTTGGTAGCCATGGGTGACCGGAGAAGGAACAAACGGATGATGGCGGCTAAGGCAAAAGTTAGGGTTAGGGTTCTAATATAGCTTATATACCCGTGACTATTATAACTTATTTCCATAATGACCATTTTGGTCCCTCCTTCTCATTCTTCTTTCAAACTATGTCCTTGATTTACCCTTTCTACCCTCACTCCTGAAATCCTTTAGATATAAACTCCCAGATTTACCAATTAGCCCCTTCGTTCTTAAATACTCACAAAATTAATCTGGAACTTACACTTTTAACCCCAACTTCCAAAATTCTTCACAATTTAATCCGGGAATTACATTTATTAATTTATTTAAATAAACGGGGCGTTACAACTCTCCCCCACTTACAATAGATTTCATCCTCAAAATCATTCCTTACCATTTCTTATACACCAAACCACTTTAGTAACATGGTCACCATCCTGGGCACACCCTAGCCTTCTCAGGGTAACTGTTACTAATCATCACAAAGCCTTTACATCTGCAGGTGGACTAATTCCTCGCACAAGATCACATCTACTTCATCTAAATTCTGCTGTCTCAAGGTGGTCTAAATCCCTGATGGACCACTCTTACTGAATCATTATCTCTGAATACAGTCCACTTGTCTCTCAGCTGCTTACTCATCTCCTGGTTACTCAGGCTCACATTAGAAAAACAAAATCACAGATCCACTTATCCATGTGATTCACTTATACTTGGCCAACAACTCAGATAATCCCGTTGTGATTGAGTTGTCACTTCCTGATAAACCAGCTATCCTGTTTGTACTTGCAACTTAGGTCACAATTACTAAAATTGCCCCAAACGCTGAAACTGGCCGAGCACTGAACTGCCTGAATCAGTATACTGCCACATGGTTGCTCTCCAAAATCTAGCGAGACCTCTCTGGTCTCAATTCGTTCACCAATTACATGAAATACCGAGTTCCAGCCCGGTTGCGGAGCCAAAGGGCCCCCCTACTTAGTTGACTCACACGACTTCTGAACACATCCTTCTCTGGAACTAGTTGCCACTAATTATCATGCCACTGAGGCTCTAACAACCTCCTGATCCAACCGATCGGGTCCGTGCATTGAATCTTGATATTACCAAACCATGGCTAAACGCGATTGCTCCATAACCAGTTGTAGCCTTATATAACAAGAAACCTTAAACAATCCATTACGTTCTCGATCTCAATACTGCAGTGGCATTCCTACAGTCTTATCACTGGCTCAACTAGATCTAATCTATCTAGATAATTCTGAAATCCAATCTGTGGATTTCCATATCCTTACTGCTACACCCGAACGGGTGGGTACTATTGTTCCTTCCGCGTCCTAACAACGCACTCATGCTGTCTACCAACCAAGTGTATTCTACGGCTACGCCCACTGTCTCACAACATTCTAGCACTACCCGACTGCTAGTGAATGCTACGGCTACACCCACAGACTTACAACACTCTAACACTATCCGACTGCTTGTGAATGTTACGGCTACACCCGCAGACTTACAACACTTTCTCACACTATCTGGCTACTAGTGAATACTACATCTACACCCTCCGAATTACAACACTCTAACACTATCTCATTCGCTGGTTACTGATTCGAACACATCCGACGTCAAGCATACACACAACCTAACATCCAAAACTGAACCCATGTCCTGACTGGAATCCCCCACCTGATTCCCTAAGGCTTCCTAGAAAACATTTAGAGAATGCGATCTCATCATTAGCAAATCTCTTTTTTTTTCGAACTTCCATTTCACATTATTCTCAAACTATACAACCACTTGGGCCGTCTTCCTTCCTGACAAGGATCTAAAGCTTATCCCAGTTTCAAAACTGCTCCTACTTCTGAATTCTTGAATGATCCCCCCCCCCCACTTTGATTCAACTAACGTCTTACAGCACACAATACTGGAAGGATTCTCAATCCTTCTTACCATTCTATGCCCAATCTGTTGAATACCATGTTTACCATTGCTACTGTTTCAATACTAGCCAGTCCAAAAGATCACACCACCTCCAAGAACCCGAATAAATCTCCAATAATAACCCACTAGACCCAGGAAACTTCGAATTTCAATTGGAGACCTCGAAATCTCCCACTGCATCACGGCCTCTATCTTGGTCGGAACGACTAGAATACCCTTCTGATTGACAAGGTGCCCAAGAAATTGCTCGTGCAACCAGAACTCACATTTGGAGTACCTTGCCAAAATTCTCTCCCTCCTCAAAGTCTCTAGCACCTCCCTCAGGTGCTTCTCGTTTTGCTCCTCAGCATTGGAATAAACTGAAATGACAATGTACTCTCCCAATCCCGTAATTTGGGAAATGATCTTTCGCTATCCGCTAATAATTCTCGGTATGCAATTAACATATGCCATTTATTGGAAGTATAATTTAAACACAAACAGAGGATAACCCAGAGTCACAATTACTCAAACCCTTGGAACGAAAAACTTTATCGTGCAGTTTCCCGCATTTGATGTACTGAATCTAACCTTGTTGGTCTCTCAACAGCTGATCCAAAATCTAAGGTCTCCTCCTGAGACCCCTCAATATAAGCAGCTGATCTGATTCCCTCTTACCAATGTGCTCCAAGTCCATACCTCGTTCTCAAGCTCTAGAAGTCATATTATTCAGGGTCTTGCACCCCGAGATACTCACGATCTCCCTGCTATCACTCTACAATATGTTTTGATAACTTACCTTCTTCATTTCCTCATCTGGTGCATACTCTGGTACCATATAAGCTTTTTTTTCCAAGACTTGGCAGTGAGCTCTGCCACAGTCTCATTCGTCTGGTGGATCTAACAACTCTTGTGCCAACTGTTGCGCCTCAATCGCCTGGGCACACTCTGCCCAGAATCTGGTCTAAAAGTCATCCAATGACATAGCGTCAACTGCTTCATCACTTGACTCATTACCAACCTCTTTCTATCAATCTCGTGCTCTATCCCTCAGGAGACAGGGAATAAGTCAGATCTTGTCTCCTTTCGAGACAACAGCTGGTACTGAAAGTGTTGGCAACACCTGCCAACCATTTGCTGCTAGCAATGGGGTCCTTAACCCCCATGACAATCTGAAGCCTCACAAACTCTGAATTCGCGAAACATCAACGTACGGGTCCCCATCATGACTGCTATCTCAGTGCATATTGCACTCGGCCTCATCACAAATTTATATAATGCCCTCCTTGATCATATTGAGGATCACAGGAGTCTGGTTAATGATATTGCACGTAAACTCAGATGGAATGAACTCCTTAATCTGATCATCGAGCTGTCCGGCTACAAAGTCCAATCCTGATCCCTCGTCGACACCAGATGTACCATCTGGTCTACAACGTAGCGTCATTATACTCGGTAATATACCATCATTAACATCACAATACTCATTAAAACTCGAGGGATCTCACACACTACAAGTTCTTTAGTCTTATCTCAGCCTTCCTTGATTTGAGTACGGATCCTCTGCTTTTAGTAGTACGGGCCCATACTACCTTCCACATCTATCTGTACTTTCCTTAAGAACAACCTTGACTCCACCAAGTCCCTTTTACTGCTACTGCTCTCTGCTACTCTCATCCTAGGCTTACCCTAGGGAAATCTCCGACCAAAACCAGTCCTCAACTGCTGAAGGCCTCCTTGTAATGGCGGCTAAGGAAAAAGTTAGGGTTAGGGTTCTCATATAGTTTATATACCCGTGACTATAATAACTTATTACCATAATGACCATTCTGGTCCCTCCTTCTCATTCTTCTTTCAAACTAAGTCCTTGATTTACCCTTTCTAGCCTCACTCCTGAAATCCTTTACAAATAAACTCCCGAATTTACCAATTAGCCCCTTCCTTCTGAAATACTCACAAAACTAATCTGGAACTTACACTTTTAACCCCCAACTTCCAAAATTCTTCACAATTTAATCTGGGAATTACATTTATTAATTTATTTAAATAAATGGGGCATTACATTTTTCCCATATTAATGATATCTAAACAATAAATTACTTGGATGCAAACACATGCAGGGACCACGAAGCTTATGCTGCCCAAAACTATCACGTCTTAATAGAAAAATGTTCAAATGGTAACTTTATATAAAAATGGTAATTTTTTATTACATAATAAATAATAATAATATCTAATAATAATTTTCCCGTAATAAATATTATATAAAAAAACTATTTATCACTGCCGCGTTTGCGCAGACACACACATGTGTATATATATATATATATATATATATATATATATATATATATATATATATATATATATATATATATATATATATATATATATATATATATATATGATAGTGAGCATAGTTATCATTTCTTAGTAGCATTCAGAACTTTAAAAGAAGTAATGTCTTAGATAACCTTTACTATAAACAAGTTTATGTTTACTTTGTGTATGTGTTTATGCTCTTTTTAATAATGTTTCATTTATATTTCTTATAAGTTCCTTGGTTAGAAGATGAATTAAATGGCCAAAAGATGGTTTTCATTTGTTATGTATTAGACAGGCCTACATACAGCTAAAAATTGAGAGATTTGAGACTTTAATTTTTGGGTTGGATACATCTATAACACTTTATTAGGATAGGTTGCTTGTGTTGCCTCTTTTAATAAAGTCGTTGCTTAAATTCCTTTTTTTATACTACGAAAATCATTCCCTCTATCACATAGTCTGTTTCTTTCGTATTCTTTAACCCTTTCTCCCATCTATTTCAACATATACCCCTCTTATTTTGTTTTGTTATTATGAGCTTGATATATTTTCTCTCAAACTACACGTACTGCTTTACTTTTCCACTCTAAGAGAAAGTGAAAATAAAAGAGAGAGAGAGAGAGAGAGAGAGAGAGAGAGAGAAATTGTGTGTGTATGTGTCTATATAAAGTAACTACTCTCACCCATTGGT
The DNA here is from genome assembly GCF_002870075.4 of Lactuca sativa. Lineage (NCBI taxonomy): Eukaryota > Viridiplantae > Streptophyta > Magnoliopsida > Asterales > Asteraceae > Lactuca > Lactuca sativa. Next base: position 114,752,557 of record NC_056630.2, on the reverse strand, counting down.
AAAAAATTTTAGAGTGCTTTTAATCATATCACATGGCATGTGACTATTTAAATTCTATCATTAAATTTAACATTTAATTACTATAAAAATTCAAAAACCTCTCTAGTAATTATTGTGATCAACATTTGTAAAAAGTACAAACATTAATAAGCTGTATAACAGATTTGTAAATACTATAAGGAAAACTGAAATCATATAATATTTACCATATTAATGATATCTAAACTATAAATTGCTTGGATGCAAACACATGTAAGGACCCCAAGCTTATACTACCCAAAATGATTCCATTAATTAGAATAACAAAGATGTTAAAATGGTCATTCATGAAGATAAAAAGAACTTATTAAAAAAAGAACCTTTGGATGTATTACTATATTATAAAGCATATTATTTATATTAAGAATTTTAAGAGGTATCAGTTAAAAAAAAATTTATACAAATCAGTTATGTATAAATAACTCATGAATACTTTCCAAAAGTTTGAAGAGTAAAATTAAATAAAAAGTAAAAAAGAAATGAATACTTTAAAATATAAAATTCATGTATATATATTATCACTATACTCAGTAATATGTCATCATTAACATCATAATACTCATTAAAACACGAGGGATCTCACACACTACAAGTTCCCTGGTCTTATCTCAGCCTTCCTTGATTCGAGTACGGATCCTCTGCTTTCAGTAGTACGGGCCCATATTACCTTCCACATCTATCCGTACTTTCCTCACGAACTGCCTTGACTCCACCAAGTCCCTTTGACTGCTACTGCTCTCTGCTACTCTCATCTTAGGCTTACCCTAGGGAAATCTCCGACCCAAACCAATCCTCAACTGATGAAGGCCTCCTTATAATGCCAATTAGCCATCACCTGAATAACATCACAGGCGACGAGGCTTAGATAATCCTTCGAGTAAAAGACTCGTCCCCACAACGGTTAGACTCAGACAAGAGCTGCGCAATAGGGCCATGGGTGACCGGAGAATGAACAAACGGATGATGGCGGCTAAGGCAAAATTTAGGGTTAGGGTTCTCATATAGCTTATATACCCGTGCCTATTATAACTTATTTCAATAATGACCATTTTGGCCCCTCCCTCTCATTCTTCTTTCAATCTAAGTCCTTGATTTACCCTTTCTACCCTCACTCCTAAAATTCTTTACAAATAAACTCCCGGATTTACCAATAGCCCCTTCCTTCTTAAATACTCACAAAACTAATCTGGAACCTATACTTTTAAACCCTTCACAATTTAATCTGGGAATTACATTTATTATTTCAATAAATGGGGCATTACATTTTTCCCATATTAATGATATCTAAACAATAAATTACTCGGATGCAAACACATGCAGGGACCACCAAGCTTATGCTGCCAAAAACTATCACATCTTAATAAAAAAATGTTCAAATGGTAACTTTATATAAAAATGGTAATTGTTTATTACATGATAAATAATAATAATATCTAATAATAATTTTCCCGTAATAAACTATTATCTAAAAAAACTATTTATCACTGCCGCGTTTGCGCGGACACACACACAAACACACACACACACACATATACATATACATATACATATACATATATATATATATATATATATATATATATATATATATATATATATATGATGTAACATCCCCCTCTGGCACATATCACAATATTGTCCGCTTTGGGCCACTCGGCACGAGGACTTCCCAGGGGGTCACTCATCCTGGTACTACTCCCGCCCGAGCACGCTTAACTGCAGAGTTCTTATGGGATCTGCTGCCCTCACGGCTTTAAAACGCGTTGTGATAGGTAAGATATCCACACCCCTTATAAGGAATGCTTAGTTCTCCTTCCCAGCCGATGTGGGATCAGATCTAACCCACTTTACTGGGACATCCCCAAAATCTCGGCCAGAAAAGACCGATTTTCATTTATGCTTTTAAATAATTTCAGAGTAAATCCTTTTGATTTGAAAGAGTTGCGGAATTTGTTCCCAAAACAAAACATGATAAAATAATATTTATCAAAGCATTTCATCAAGAGATGCATTTCATTATATAATCAAAACTTGGGATGTCATGTTCCGATACAGACCATAAAGCATAAACGATAAACATTACAAGTCATTCAACAAATATATACATGTACAGACTTGTAAACAAAACAACAAGATGATCCATCCATCTTACGCCCTTGTGCCACTTCCTGTAATACAAATAAAACTGAGTGGGTCAGACTTGGGAGCCTGGTGAGCATATAGGGTTTTCAACCCACAATAAATAAGTTATATTTAATTTCACCAACCAATCACTATCCCGATTACCCATTCCCGTTATCCTCACTTTACGTCCCTAAAACAACATCTATCTCAAGGGACCTAATCTAGGATTTTCATCGGGACGGACATCACTGCAAAGGGGTTTCCTCAACAATAGATATCCTAAAGGCAACCATGAGGGGGATAGAGTACACCGGTGAACACATCGTTCACAACACCTACAGGTTATGAACCTGCTAGCGTTCCACTGGACTGTCTAGAAAGAGTCCGTGGTCGTTATCCATACTCCGCTGAATAACTAGATCAACAACAACAACAACATCGAGGCCTCTCATCTGTTTATTACACACCAACTATCTACCCATGTTCTACCCAACATATTAGTAGACAGAAATATATATTTTCATACGTAGTTTAAAACCTGTATATCATTTTCATTCAATATATAATCCACATAACAGATGAGGCATACCACATAACACGTATTCCATAGAAAACAATTCAGATCTATGAGATAGAATAAAGTGAATATCCATTCACGCGTACAATCACAAAATATACACATAACAAGTATATCATATAAAATACTTCATAGTTACTCGTTAGAAGAAAGTAACTATACCCTCACACACATAAACCACAATTTACTTAATACACTCGGACCGCACTTGTATTATTATCGTATTTATGAAAGGTAGTATACACTCACTTGATCAGAAGATGATCGGACAGCACTACGACTTGCAGAAGTAGTAATCCACAGCAGATCTGGAAGATCTCCTCAAAAATCAAACTTCTCGCGGGCAGACCTTCGACTCGGGAACCGTACTTCTCGGGATCTTCGGGATCTCGGGACTTGCCTCGGGGCTAGAGTATGATACCGGGGCTTCGGGGTATTTCTGGCACGCAAAATGATGAAAAACGGGAGAGAGAAGAGAAGAAATTGGCAAAACTATCGGCTGCCTTCGGATCCCTTATATAGAGGCTGGAGCCTCGGAGTACGCGGGGCGTACTGCAGTACGCAGCGCGTACTGCGTCCGAAATCGTCACTGCATGCGTCATCCGAAGTATCGACACTATCGGAGTACGCGGTAGCGTACTCACGTACGCGGGGCGTACGTCGGATCGAACTGATGACTCGGCTTCGGATAATGCCTCCGATTTTGATTTAAAAATAAATACAAAATGATTAATAAACTTCGGAAATTCATAACTTCTTCATACGAACTCCGTTTCCGACGTTCTTTATATCCACGGAAAGGTGAGACCACGCTCTACGACTTTCGTTTAGACTCCGTCGGCTAATTTCGACTTTATTTTTATTATTTATTTTTAATAGGCCGCGACAGAAACTTTCATTATAAATTCATAACTTCTTCGTTTGACGTCCGTTCTCGCCTAACTTTTTATCGCTTCGATACCAACAATGAGATCTTCGCTTCTCATTTAGATTGCCTCGGCTAAAAACCGCTCGATCTCAATTCGAGTATTTCAGGCTGCACACCGCTAAGTCGAAACTTCGATAAATCATAACTTCCTCATACGAAGTCAGATTTGGGCGTTCTATATATATTCGAAAACCTCGTTTCAACTACTACAACATTAACCAAAGATATTAAGTTTATTTTACACTTAAATTTTGATGCTTATTTTTATTCTTAATTAATCAGGCCACATAATTAAGCAATTAAGCACAAAACACATAATACTCAAATAATACATTCTTATTATTTCAAAACGGGTTACAAAGGTTAACCTAGACTATTACATTGCTAAAAGTGGCAAGCCCGGAAACACATGCGTTACAATTCTCTCCACCTTAGAATGATTCCGTCCCCGGAATCACACATCAACAAACAAATGCGGATAGCGACCCATCATGTGACTCTCCGTCTCCTAGGTGAGATTCGGCCCATTCGTGTGTTTCCATCGGACAAGCACTAACCCAACCATCTTGCGTCGCAATTTCTTAGTCTTTCGGTCAACAATTGCCTCTGGTTCTTCAACCAACCTTCTGTTCTCATCAATTCTCAATTCAGAGATTGGAATTATGTCGCGAACTTCTCCTGTGAACTTCCTCAAATAACACACATGAAAAGTGTTATGAATTCCATTCAGTTCTTCTGGTAATTCGAGCTTGTAAGCTTGGTTCCCAATCCTCTGAAGAACTTTAAACGGTCCAATAAACCTTGGACTCAACTTTCCCCTTTTTCCAAATCTTATAAGTCCCTTCCACGGCGAGACTTTAAGCAAAACCGAATCCCCAACCTCAAAAGTTATCGGTCTCCGCTTCTTGTCAGCATAACTCTTTTGACGATCCTGAGCTGCTAACATTCTTTCCCTAATTATTTTCAACTTTTCAGCAGTTTGATGAACCAACTCCGGTCCCATAAACTGCTTTTCCCCAGCCTCAAGCCAACAAGACGGCTTACGACACTTCTGTCCATACAAAGCTTGGTAAGGTGCCATCTTAATGCTCGAGTGGAAACTATTATTATAGGAAAATTCTACCAACGGTAAATGTTCATCCCAATTACCTAGGAATTCCATAGTACATGCTCTCAGCATATCTTCAAGTGTTTGTATCGTTCGTTCGCTCTGACCATCAGTCTGAGGATGGTAAGCTGTACTTAAACACAACTTGGTACCCAATTCCTCTTGTAGACTTTTCCAAAACCTCGATGTGAAACGGCTATCACGATCCGACACAATCGTTAATGGAACACCGTGAAGCCTCACAATTTCCTTCATGTAAGAATTCGCAAGCTTCTCCATAGACCATTTTTCCTTGGCCGCTATGAAATGCGCACTCTTAGTGAATCGATCAACAACCACCCAAATCATGTCGTGACCATTCTTTGTTCTGGGCAGTTTAGTGACAAAATCCATAGCAATGTCTTCCCACTTACCCATAGGCACAAGCAAAGGTTCTAAACTCCCGTACGGTTTCTGATGTTGTGTCTTGACTCTCGCGCAAGTCACACACTCAGCCACATACTTTGCAACATCAAGCTTCATCGTCGGCCACCAGTAGTAGGGTTTCAGGTCCCTATACATTTTAGTGCTACCCGGATGAATCGAGTACATGGTCTTGTGAGCTTCTTCCATCAGAAGATCTCTGACTCCTCCTGTCTTAGGTATCCAAATCCGATCTTGGAACACCTTCAGTCCATGACTGTTTACACCGAACACCAACGTTTTGCCCAAACGTTCCTCCTTTCTGTCATTCTTCTCAGAAGCTTCGCTCTGATCTTTCTTTATACTTTCCAAAATAGTCGAGACAACTTCAATTCTCAACGCTCTTGGCCTTTTCCTATCAAGATTGACTTTTCGACTGAGAGCATCAGCAACAACATTAGCTTTACCGGGGTGGTAAAGTATCTCGCAGTCGTAGTCTTTAAGTAATTCTAGCCAGCATCGTTGCCTCATATTCAATTCCTTCTGATTAAAGAGATATTGGAGAATCTTATGATCAGTGAAAAGTTTACACTTCGTGCCATAGAGGTAATGCCTCCATATTTTCAGAGCGAAAACTACCGCTGCCAACTCCAAATCATGAGTCGGGTAATTCTTTTCATGCTCTTTCAGCTGTCGAGATGCATATGCTATCACCTTTTCTCTCTGGGTCAAAACACAACCCAATCCAACACCAGACGCATCGCTATAGACAGCGAAGTCTTCAACTCCATCGGGTAGAGAAAGTATCGGTGCCTCGCATAGCTTCTTCTTTAGCTTCTCGAATGCTTCGTTATGCTTCTCATCCCAAGCATAAGTAGCTCCTTTGTGGGTCAAAGCTGTCAACGGAGTAGCAATCGAAGAAAAGCCTTGGATAAACCTTCGGTAATACCCGGCTAATCCTAAAAAGCTTCGGATCTCCGTGGGACTTTTCGGTTGTTCCCACTTTGTCACAGCTTCAATCTTCGCTGGATCAACCATTATCCCTTCTTGGTTGACCACGTGACCCAAGAATTGGACTTCACGAATCCAAAAATCACATTTTGAGAACTTTGCATACAACTTCTCCTTCTTCAAAACTTCCAACACTTCTCGCAAGTGTCTGCCATGCTCCTCCTGGCTTTTCGAGTAAATCAGAATGTCGTCTATGAACACTATCACGGATTTATCAAGAAAAGGATTACAAACCCTATTCATCAAATCAATGAACGCTGCTGGAGCATTGGTTAGTCCAAACGACATAACCAAGAACTCGTAGTGTCCATATCTAGTTCTGAATGCAGTCTTCTCTATATCCTGCTCTCTTACTTTCAGCTGATGATATCCTGACCTTAGGTCGATCTTCGAGAAATAGTTCGAACCTTGCAATTGATCAAACAGGTCATCAATCCTTGGCAACGGATATCTATTCTTTATTGTTGCCTTGTTTAGCTCTCTGTAATCAATGCACATTCTCATACTTCCATCTTTCTTCTTTACAAATAACACCGGAGCTCCCCAGGGTGATGAACTAGGTCTAATGAAACCTTTGTCCAACAACTCCTGAAGTTGCATCATTAGTTCCTTCATCTCCGTCGGTGCTAATCGATAAGGTGCTTTTGCAATTGGCGTCGTTCCTGGCAACAAGTCTATTCTAAACTCCACTTGTCTATCAGGCGGTAATCCAGGAAGATCTTCGGGAAATACTTCCGGATAATCACACACCACTGGAATATTCTGCATCACCTTCTTTTCCTTCTTAGCATCAATCACGAATGCTAAATATGATGTACACCCCTTGGTCAAACATTTTCTGGCTTTCATCAATGAAATGATTACAGAATTCACTCTACGTTTATCTCCATACACCATAAACGAATCTTTCCCAAGCGGGTTTACTTTGACTATTTTCTTCTTGCATAAAATTTCGGCGTCGTTGGCGCTAAGCCAATCCATTCCCAATACGATGTCGAAACCATTAAGTTCGATAGGCAATAATTCCTCGTGGAACTTATTCCCATTCAGATCAATTAAGATGTTTTTCATGCGATAGCTAACAGGTACAAACTTGCCACTAGCAACTTCGACTAATAAGGCATTATCTAGTCTAACAACAGGCAAAGCTAGCTTTCTACCAAATTCATGCGATATAAAGGAGTAGTTGGCTCCAGAATCAAATAAAATTTGGGCAGGCAATTCGTTAACGAGAAAGGTACCTGAAGCGACATCAGCTTCATCTTTAGCAGCTTCCAGTGTCATCTGGAATGCTCTCGCCTTTGGCTTTGGCGGAATGTTGGGTCTAGCTGCCTCCTTCTTCTTCGGGCAGTCTCTCGACATATGACCCTCCTCACCACAATCATAGCAAACTTTCTTTGTGAGGGTACACTCATTGGCATAGTGCCCTGGCTTTCCACACTTGTAGCATGTGTTCGCCACCTCACATCTTCCATGATGCTTCTTCTTACATTTGTCGCACCATTTCGCTTCACCTCCACCTCCCCTCGAACCAGACTTCGAAAACTTGATTTTCTTGTTGGACCCTGAAGTTCCATCGAACTTCCTCTTTTCACCAACATCTATTCTTTCCAGACCCTTTTCCTTCTGCTGGGCCTCCACATTCTTAGCTGCACGAACAGCCGTTTTCAGAGTAGTTGCCATCTTGACTGTCGGACCAAAGTCAGCAGGCAGTCCGTTAGCAAACCTCTCAATCTTGGAGAGTTCCGTTGGCACTAGGTACGGAAACAACTTCATCTTCTCAGTAAATGCAGTAGCATAGTCATCTATGCTCATCTTCCCCTTCTTTAAGTTTTGAAACTCATTGTTCAGATCAATCAGATCTATCTCCGAGCAATACTGCACCCTTAACTGTTCCAAGAACTCCTCCCATGACATTTTCAGGGCTTCTCCTCGTGGCATAGTATCTGCCAACAACTTCCACCAACTCAAGACTCCAGTCCTCAGTTGTCTAACCGCAAAGACGGTCTTCTGTTTGTTGGTACAGTCGCAACTTTCAAATACCATCTCCATTTCGGAGATCCAATCCATTATCTCAACAGGCTTTGGGCTCCCAGAAAGACTTGGCGGTTTGGCGCCCAAGAAGTTCTTGTACATACGCCCATCCTTGTTGTTTCTCCTTTCTGGATTGTTCCTTCGTTCCTCTTGAGTCCCAACTTGACTCACCATGCGACTATTGTTCCCTTCCTCCGATTGCTCGGGAATCAATTCAGGTTCCTCAATAGGTATGACAGATTCATCCCTATTATTATGCAACATTTGTCGCATCTCCTCCCTTTGTTCGGCTAGCATAGCCCGAATCATGGCTTGCACCGCAGCCATTGTTATTGGTTCTGGTGCTGCTGCTACAACAGGTATCTGCTCAATCACTGGCGGTTGATCCCTGTTTTCATCCGCGTTTCCAACGCCTCTCCTTGTTCTTACCATTTTTGATCTACACACCGAATAAGGTGAAATTAGATCCTTATTCACGATAGATATTCAAATCATCTTTATTACTCCGAAACGTTTACATGCTAGTTCTAATATCATAGACATACGCTTAGAATCCTACACACATAAGGTTTCCAGATCCGGTCGGCAACAGACCGTAGATCCTAACAATTAATATCATATATGGCAACATATAACATTTAGCACATAAAAGCATTTTAGGCAACTTTCCTAAAATAAACTAGTGCTCGTGTCTAAAATCCAACAGACACACATCTCAAAATTCCACTTAGCATTCTAAGTTTAAGTCTAGAAATCCTACAAATTCCTAGTTCGCTTAAACTAATGCTCTGATACCAACTGGGACATCCCCAAAATCTCGGCCAGAAAAGACCGATTTTCATTTATGCTTTTAAATAATTTCAGAGTAAATCCTTTTGATTTGAAAGAGTTGCGGAATTTGTTCCCAAAACAAAACATGATAAAATAATATTTATCAAAGCATTTCATCAAGAGATGCATTTCATTATATAATCAAAACTCGGGATGTCATGTTCCGATACAGACCATAAAGCATAAACGATAAACATTACAAGTCATTCAACAAATATATACATGTACAGACTTGTAAACAAAACAACAAGATGATCCATCCATCTTACGCCCTTGTGCCACTTCCTGTAATACAAATAAAACTGAGTGGGTCAGACTTGGGAGCCTGGTGAGCATATAGGGTTTTCAACCCACAATAAATAAGTTATATTTAATTTCACCAACCAATCACTATCCCGATTACCCATTCCCGTTATCCTCACTTTACGTCCCTAAAACAACATCTATCTCAAGGGACCTAATCTAGGATTTTCATCGGGACGGACATCACTGCAAAGGGGTTTCCTCAACAATAGATATCCTAAAGGCAACCATGAGGGGGATAGAGTACACCGGTGAACACATCGTTCACAACACCTACAGGTTATGAACCTGCTAGCGTTCCACTGGACTGTCTAGAAAGAGTCCGTGGTCGTTATCCATACTCCGCTGAATAACTAGATCAACAACAACAACAACATCGAGGCCTCTCATCTGTTTATTACACACCAACTATCTACCCATGTTCTACCCAACATATTAGTAGACAGAAATATATATTTTCATACGTAGTTTAAAACCTGTATATCATTTTCATTCAATATATAATCCACATAACAGATGAGGCATACCACATAACACGTATTCCATAGAAAACAATTCAGATCTATGAGATAGAATAAAGTGAATATCCATTCACGCGTACAATCACAAAATATACACATAACAAGTATATCATATAAAATACTTCATAGTTACTCGTTAGAAGAAAGTAACTATACCCTCACACACATAAACCACAATTTACTTAATACACTCGGACCGCACTTGTATTATTATCGTATTTATGAAAGGTAGTATACACTCACTTGATCAGAAGATGATCGGACAGCACTACGACTTGCAGAAGTAGTAATCCACAGCAGATCTGGAAGATCTCCTCAAAAATCAAACTTCTCGCGGGCAGACCTTCGACTCGGGAACCGTACTTCTCGGGATCTTCGGGATCTCGGGACTTGCCTCGGGGCTAGAGTATGATACCGGGGCTTCGGGGTATTTCTGGCACGCAAAATGATGAAAAACGGGAGAGAGAAGAGAAGAAATTGGCAAAACTATCGGCTGCCTTCGGATCCCTTATATAGAGGCTGGAGCCTCGGAGTACGCGGGGCGTACTGCAGTACGCAGCGCGTACTGCGTCCGAAATCGTCACTGCATGCGTCATCCGAAGTGTCGACACTATCGGAGTACGCGGTAGCGTACTCACGTACGCGGGGCGTACGTCGGATCGAACTAATGACTCGGCTTCGGATAATGCCTCCGATTTTGATTTAAAAATAAATACAAAATGATTAATAAACTTCGGAAATTCATAACTTCTTCATACGAACTCCGTTTTCAACGTTCTTTATATCCACGGAAAGGTGAGACCACGCTCTACGACTTTCGTTTAGACTCCGTCGGCTAATTTCGACTTTATTTTTATTATTTATTTTTAATAGGCCGCGACAGAAACTTTCGTTATAAATTCTTAACTTCTTCGTTTGACGTCCGTTCTCGCCTAACTTTTTATCGCTTTGATACCAAAAATGAGATCTTCGCTTCTCATTTAGATTGCCTCGGCTAAAAACCGCTCGATCTCAATTCGAGTATTTCAGGCTGCACACCGCTAAGTCGAAACGTCGATAAATCATAACTTCCTCATACAAAGTCAGATTTGGGCGTTCTATATATATTCGAAAACCTCGTTTCAACTACTACAACATTAACCAAAGATATTAAGTTTATTTTACACTTAAATTTTGATGCTTATTTTTATTCTTAATTAATCAGGCCACATAATTAAGCAATTAAGCACAAAACACATAATACTCAAATAATACATTCTTACTATTTCAAAACGGGTTACAAAGGTTAACCTAGACTATTACATTGCTAAAAATGGCAAGCCCGGAAACACAGGCGTTACATATGATAGTAAGCGCAGTTATCATTTATTAGTAGCATTCAGAACTTTAAAAGAAGTAATGTCTTAGATAACCTTTACTATAAACAAGTTTATGTTTACTTTGTGTATGTGTTTATGCTCTTTTTTGACCAAATACTATTTCATTTATAGTTCTTATAAGTTACTTGGTTAGAAGATGAAATAAATGTCCAAAAGATGGTTTTCATTTGTTATGTATTAGACAGGCCTACATACAACAAAAAGTTTTAGAGATTTGAGACTTTAAATTTTGGGTTGGATACATCTATAACACTTTATTATGAGAGGTTACTTGTGTTGCCTCTATCACACAGTCTGTTTCTTTGGGTTGGCCAAAAGATGCTTAAATTCCTTTTTTTTATACTACGAAAATCATTCCATTTGTCACACAGTTTGTTTCTTTCGTATTCTTTAACCCTTTCTCCCATCTATTTCAACATATACCCTTCTTCTTTTGTTTTGTTATTATGAGCTTGAGATATTTTTTCTCAAACTACACGTACTACTTTAATTTTCCACTCTAAGAGAAAGTGAATATTAAAAGAGAGAGAAATTGTGTGTGTATGTGTCTATATAGAGTAACTACTCTCACCCATTGGTAAAAAAATTTAGAGTGGTTTTAATCATATCACATGACATGTGACTATTTAAATCTAATAATTATTTTCCCATAAGAAATTATTCGCTAAAAAACTATTTATGCCACCACTTTGTTCGGGGTATATATATATATATATATATATGTGTGTGTGTGTGTGTGTGTGTGTGTTTGTGTGTGTGTGTATGGTTGAGTTATTGTGTGAACCAAGAAAGGCATGTAAACATTCGAACTCATAATCAACTCATCATTTTTTTTAAATAATAAACACCAATCTTCTCAAAATGGTTAATCTAATCCATATTTAGACTAAAAAAAGATTTGACATTTTTTATTTATTTTGGATATTTTCATGTCTGCATAATCAACGATCATATGGACTGGTGATGATCACAATCAACGGCCTTATGGACTGTAGATGGATACACTCAATAGTGATTGTGCTCATCAGCAGTCCATATGGCACTTGATTGTGCTCATCAGCAGTCATATGACTGATGATTATGCTCATCGGCAATCATACAAAAAGACAAAAAACACATTGTTAAATCTTTTTTTGAGCCTGAATATGGCTTAGACGCTCCATTTGGTGAAGATTGGTGTTTTTTTTGTTGAAAAATGATGATCAGGTTCGCAAATTCTCACAAATCTTTTGGTTCTCAAAAGAACCTGGTTATATATATATATATATATATATATATATATATATATATATATATATATATATATATATATATAATAGTGAGCTTAGTTATCATTTTGTAGTAGCATTCAGATCTTCATTGACGGTTTTCATTTGTTATGTATTAGACAGGCCTACATGCAACTTAAAATTAAGAGATTTGGGACTTTATTTGTTGGGTTGGATACGTTTATAACACTTTATTGGGAGAGGTTGCTCATGTTGGCTCTTTTAGTAAAGTCCTTACTTAGATTCATTTCTTTAGACTACGGAAATTACTCCCTCTATCACATAGTCTATTTATTTCTTCTTCTTTAACCCTTTCTCACATTTGTTTAATAGATACCCTACTTCCTTTGTTTTGTGATTATGAGCTGGAGAGATTTTCTCACAATATACGTATTGCTTTACTTTCCCAAACAGAGAGAAAGTGAAAATAAAATAGAGGAATTGTTTAGTGTATGTGTGTTTATATAAAGTAACTACTCGCGTCCATTGGAAAATGTTTTTAGAGTGGTTTTAATCATATTACATGACATGTGACTATTTAAATTCTATCACTAAATTTAGCATTTAATTAGTATAAAAACCCAAAAACCTCTTTACTAAATATTGTGATCAACATCTGTCAAGTTTACAAACATTAATAAGGAGTATTAAAGGTAAATAAATTTTATAAGGAAAATTAAAATCATATCATTTTATCATATTAATGACATCTAAACCATAAATTACTTGGAGGTAAACACGTCCAGGGACTGCAAGCTTATACTGCCCAAAACGATCCCATTAGAATAATATATATATATATATATATATATATATATATATATATATATATATATATATATATATATATAGAGAGAGAGAGAGAGAGAGAGAGAGAGAGAGATAGGTTCACGTGTTTAAAGTATTTATTGTATTATTGTATGCATAAATGTGGGCCAATCAAAATTTAAAAAATAAATAAATAATCAAACAAATAAAGAAGGGTAATTTAGTAATTTGATAAATAGTTTCTACAAATACACTCCTATAATTATGGTGATTACTTTGACCTACCTTTCTCCCTTTTTAAAACGATCGACAATCAGTGTATTCTATCCCATTCGATCTTCCCTAACCCTAGCTCCAAAACAAATAAAATATATGTCGCCCAAAATTACCAGGTTAAATCCATCGCCAACAGAAGATCGTCACCACCATATTTGCAGAGAAGAAATATATGGGGATAAACCTCCACGTTTGAAGAAGAAAATTAAGACGCAGGTCAATTGCATTTTGTCAGAGAAGAAATATCTGGAATCGAAGAATCCGAAGGAGGGTGCAAAATATGTATTACGAGTTGGGGTTCGAGATGTCATCAAATTTGGATGCCATCTCCAGATATCCACATTCTTCGCATCTTCGACCATGTCCCTCCAGGTCACCACCGTCGCCAACCCTTGAACCACATCCACCGAGTTCCTCCGTCAACCCTTACATCCATGGTTTTTGTCGTCGTATTGCCGTGTCTTCTCAATCGTCGCCCCAACATTGCATATTGCATACGTACGTACTCTGTTCTCTCTTCTCGATCATCTTTATTTTCTGCTATGTCAATATATGTTCTCTGTTTGCTGTTAAGTGATGTTTCTTTTGATGCTTGTTGTTGAATGGTGGGTTTATGTTTCTCTTAGACATCGTTCAAACATAAGTTGTTTGATAATCTAGGGGGAATATGAGATGCTCAAATTGCTTAAAATTGGGGTTTAATTTGATTTTTTCGGGTATAACAACTCGTTTACATTCTGATTATGTTGTATGGACAAGAATGAAACAATGCTTCGCTGAAGGTTTTGTGAGATGCTCATATTGCAGTTTTATTTCATCATTCTAACATCAGTTTAAGATGGAAGGGTAAAATAGTCAGATTCAGTTTAAGATGGAAGGTTTTGTGAGATGCTCAAATTGCAGTTCTACATTATGATATGGAATTGACTGGCTTCACTTGTGGTAATAGTGTAATGAATATACAAAAGAGGAAAAAGGCAAGGGCAAAGGAGGTCTCGGTGTGGCTAAAGGTTTTCATCAGACCCAGTGGATGCATGGACAAGATGTGGGGTCAGCTGCCTCAATGGAGCCATCGTCCATAAGTGGGCTGCTTGTTTCCAAGAGAATGCATACCGTAACTGAATCTTGAATTCCAATTCTATCAGAATGGAATCACGAATTCCAATTCTGTTGGAAGGGAATATTGATATTTTCTCATAGAAGCAGCTGATGCTTGAAGATTGGACCATGAAATTGATGTGAATTTTAGCAACATTATTCTTTTAGAATATATTAGTGTCTTTGTTAGATTTTGATGTTTGTTTTTCCCGATTTGAAAGTTTTTTTTTTAGTTTTTATTCTTTAACAATAAATGTAATTCTTAGCAATTGTTACCTATATTCTATAAGAATTAATGTAACGTTTGTTTTTATTATTCAATTAATGGTTCAAGAATTCGTTATTCTCCAAGAAGTTTTTAAAGTTTTTTTCAAGAAATAGGTTCAAAAATATTTCTATTATTTTATGGTTCAAGAATATTTTTATTTTTGATTAATATATTCTGTCAGAAAATCCGAGAAGTATCATCACTACAATCAGGTTTTTAAAAGTAATAGAATTTTTTATCCCTTAAAATATGCAATTTTCCTTTTTGAAATATATGTTAATTGACTAAAATACCCTTAAAATGAAATTAGATGGTATTTTCTAATTATCTTTAATTTAATAATATGTATTATTTACTTTCTTAAAATAAGTGAAATTGATTGACCCACATATATGCATACAATAACATAATGATTACTTTTAATAGAATAACATAAGCATATATATATATATATATATATATATATTAACATTTGATTATTTATATATTCATTAGAATGTTATTATTTTATTATAAATTTATGCATGTGCATTTTTGGTGTCTATATATATATATATATATATATATATATATATATATATATATATATATATATATATATATATATATATATATATATATATATATATATATATATATATATATATATATATATATATATATAATAGTGAGCATAGTTATCATTTTGTAGTAACATTCGGAACTTTAAAATAAGTGATGTCTAGATAACCTTTACTATAAACAAGTTTATGTTTACTTTGTGTATATGTTTATGCTCTTTTTTTACCAAACACTATCTCATTTAAAATATTTATAAGTTTCTTGGTTAGAATATGAAGTAAAGGGTCAAAAGACGTTTTTGTTTGTTATGTATTAGACAGGCATACATAAAGCTTAAAATTAAGAAATTCCGAACTTTACTTTCTTGGTTGGAGACGTCTATAACACTTTATTGGGAGAGGTTGCTTGTGTGGCTCTTTTAATAATTTCCTTGCTTAGATTCCCTTCTTTTTAGACGGCAAAAATCACTCCCTTTGTCACACAATTTCTTTCTTTCTTCTTCTTTAACCCTTTCTCCCATCTGTTTCAACATATACCCTTCTTCTTTTGATTTGTTATTATGAGCTTGAGAAATTTTGTGTCAAACTACGTACTGCTTTACTTTTCCACACAAAGAGAAAGTGAATATAAAAGAGAGATAAATTGTGTGTGTGTGTGTGTGTATATATATATATATACACTGAGTTTTTGCTGCTGGTCGTGATTTCAAGGCCAAAGGGATTGAAAATTTGCTTGAAATAAGCTATTTTCATCAATTTCTGGGTGTTTTCGGCTACAACTGTTCATCAGTTTACGGCCGTGTACACATTTCCGGCCGTAAACCCATTACGTTTTTGGCTGTAAACCATTTTTGACTGTGAACCATCTCAATCGTAATCTGTTCTCGATCGCAAAAGTGTGTAAGGCCATAAACTATTTTCGGTCATAAACCCCTATTGAATGTAAACCTATTCTCAGTTGTGAACCCTTTCCGTTTTTGGTTGTAATTTCTTTTCAAGTTTTACTTTCAGTCAATTATGAAAATTAAAAAACAAATGGAATCATAAAACTTGACAGTTCATCAGGAGTTGGACTCGATTATGGGAACTACTACTAGAATCCCACGTCTTCTGTCAGCTGAAGGATTCCCAAAGTGGAAATACAGAATGGAAAAATATATCAAAATGAATGACTTCAAGATATGGCGCAGTTTTCTGAAGGGTCCAGTTAGAATCACTACCACTCTAGAAAATGGAACCATTGTTGACAAAGACTTTGCAAATTACACTGATGAGGATTTTGAGAAAATCGAGGAACAAGAGAAGGCTTTGGCAACACTGACAATGGCAATATTTCCGGAAATTGCATAAGGTTTCCGTGAGTATGACTCAGCCAAAGCTTTGTGGGAAGCTTTAATTGAAGTTTATGAAGGAAATGAAGATATGAAGCAAAGTCGTCAGGACATGCTCAGACAGAAGTTCAACATGTTCAATCACATTCTTGGAGAGTCTTTGGAGGCTCAATTACAATGATTTATCACACTTACTATTGAGATGAGTTCTGCTGGAATTTCAGTGCCAAGATCAGAGATTAACAAGAAGCTACTGAACCCTCTCCCAAAGTCATGGGACATGAATGTCTCAGATATCAAGAAGACAAAAGATCTCTACCGACTCAGTCTTACGGAAACCATGGCAATCATTAAAGCCTGTGATCTTGATGACAAGCAAAGGGAAATAAACCATGTGAAATCTTATTCTACTGTAAGTCTTGGGATTTCATCAAACAATGCCTTTTCATCCTTTACCACTACACAAAATCAAGCTTTCGTTGTTCCACAACCACTGTCCCAAGTTGTTCCGCCATCTATGCCTTATCCACATGCAACCTCCTCCTCAAAAGCCCCTGTTACAACCTCTACTCCCAAAGAAGTCGAAGAGAACATGGCCCTATCATCTGGCCTGGTGAATTGCTACAATACCTTTGTGGCTGGAGAATTTCCTTCTCAGATTTCTTTTGTTGATCTTGATCAGATTTACCTAGAGGATGTTGAAGAAATGGACATTACATGGAAAATCGCGATGGCAGTGTTTAGGGCCAAGCAATTTGCAAAGAAAACTAGAAAGAACAATTGGGGAATGAATGCAAAGAAGAAGTTTGGATTCAACAAAGGAAAGTTGAGGTGCTTTAACTATCACGAGCCTGGTCATTTTGATTGTGATTGTCCAAAACCTGATAGAAAAATGAATCATGAAAGGACAATGGTGCTGGTGGGAAACAACAGGGGAGCTGTTGCTAACAACAAGACTGCAAATCTAGCGGTGGTAGCTCAGTCATTTGATTGGGAGGATCAAATTCAGGCCCTAAAGATTTCAGGACCTGAAAATGCTCATTTGGCCCAGATCAGTGACATCCCTGAGGAGAAAGTTGAAGATGATCCTGAAGAAGAGATGATGGAGTTGCAGTTTGCATTCATGGTATCCACTAACCCTAAGCCTAAGAAAGAAAGAGGTCAGTCAATCTTCCTGTACTCAAACATGCATTGATACTGTTAAATTTTTATGTGAACAAATAGAATTATTGCGTAGAGAAAACGAGGACCTAAAATATGAAGGATATAACCTTAGGAAGGGCCAAAAACCACTAAAAGAACAATTAGAGGCCAAAACTAAGGATTTTAGGAAACTACAGAAAGAGTTTAGCAACAAGTGTGAGAACTACAACTTTATCAAGAACAAATTGCCATTGCGACCGACGAGCTTGACACATTAAAAACTCAATTTTAAAATGTTGATTTTAATTTCAAAAAATTTGATGTGTCAAGTGAGATAGTTGAGACTATCATAGAGAAACAAATGAGATGAAAAGATAAGAAACAGGTAGGTCTAGGGTATGAGAGTGTCCCTCCTTTCAATCACAATTACACTGCTATCCCTATAACTCAGGAAGAGATGGACACAGAGGAACATCTTGTGTATGGCAAACCTGCTATACATGTGACGGAGAGTAGTGCTAGGGAAAAGGATACTAACATTTCTACTTCCTATGCAGATTCACCATTAAGTCATGGCAAGCATGCAGCAGAAGAGAGTGTGTCTGATAATAATAGTGTTTCAAAATATGATGTTTATGTTTCAAATACTGATGCTTTTGTTTCTAACTCTAAAACTGATGTTTTGGTTTGTGATGATTTTGTGTCAAAGTCTGATGATTCAGTTGTTTTTGTGAAGTGTGGTGATGTATTTGATAAATCTGATGTCTCTGTCACAAGCACATCCACTGCACTTACACCTGTCACACAACCTGAAACTTGCACATGCACTTGTGAGAGGCACAAGGGAGTCAATAAGAACACTGGATCAGAAAAGAGCGGTACTAGTTTTTATGCTAAGAAACGAACATGCTTTAACTGTGGAACTGTTGTTCATATTGCACGCAATTGTCAAAATCGGGCATTTGTTCCTTTTCATGCACAGAGAAGAGAGAACGAGTCACGAGGAAGATATCTAATTAGAAAATTCTCAAGATCTCGTTCTCACGAGGAAGATATCTAATTAGAAAATCCCACGCATCCTGCAGGAACAGCTACGGAGGAATGTCGTCAGACCCTGGTATGTCAACAATGGTTGTTCTAGGCACATGACAGGAGACATCTCCCAACTGCATGACATTCAAAATTTTAATGGGGGCTATGTTTCCATCGCAGGAGGAGAAGGCGGGAAGATCACCCAGAAAGGAACTGTCACAAACGGAGTGCTTAGCTTTGAAAACTTCAATTATGCTCTCGAGTTAAAGCACAATTTATTGAGTGTCTCACAAGTCTGCAATAAAGGCTATTCAACACACTTCATTGACAAAGAGTACCTTATCTTGAAGCATGGAATCGTTATCCCTGAAGATTGGATCTTGGTGAAATCGAAGAGGGATGGAAATGCAAAAATCGTAGACATGAATCATAATATGCCGGAGCATGTCACATGTATCTTCTCTAAAGTCTCTGAACATGATGCCATGCTTTGGCATCGTCGTCTCCGGCCATGCAAACGCCAAGAACCTGAATCGTCTTGCTAAAAACAAGATAGTGTGTGGCCTCCCTGTCAAAGAATTTATTACTTTTGAAAAATGTGTGGCGTGTGCTCAAAGAAAACATCATCGCAAGCCCCATTTGCCAAAGGCTGTCAACTCAATCAGTAAAGCTCTCCAATTGTTGCACATGGATTTATTTGGTCCGGTCAACGTTCTCAGCATCAACAAGAGCTCCTATTGCTTGGTTGTGATAGATGACTACTCACGATTCACATGGGTTTTATTCTTATCCAATAAGAGTGGGATCGCTGATTTGATCAAGAAGTTTGTTTTGATGATTTAGAATCAAACAAATGAGTAAGTGAAGGCGCTCATAACTGATAATATCACAGAGTTCAAGAATGTTGTTCTAGATCACTTTTGTGCCGAAAAGGGAATAGTGCATCAATATAGTGTTGTTCAGACACCTCAACAAAATGGTGTTGCGGAACAGCGGAACCATACTTTGATGGACGCCGCAAGGATGTTGCTCTGTGATTCTAAACTACTAGTCTTCTTTTAGGCGGAGGTGATCAACACTGCCTGCTACATCCAGAATCGTGTCCTGATCACAAAGCCCAGATGAAGACCCCATATGAAATTCTATATAATCACTAGCCAACAGTTGCTCACTTCCGAATATTTGGATGTCCTTACACCCTCCTTCACTTAGAGTCGAACGCCAAGTTCAATTCGAAGGTCGATGACTATTACTTTGTGGGATATGTCGTGCGCACTACTTATCATGTATATAACAAAAAAACCAAGCAGATTGTTGAATCTTTCAATGTGTGTTGGCTGGAAGAGAATGAGACAGACGCCCGAGTCGGTCCTGACTGGTTATTTGATTACACTTCTTTATTTAAATCATTTAATGTGTTTTCAAATGATGTGTCAGGTTCTTGCTCTGGTACGAAGGTTGTTATTGAAGATGAAGAGGAAGATGTTGTGTACAGACCACCTTTGGTGCCTTCTACGAATCCTAGGATGGATGAAGCTGTTCCAAGTACTTCTTCAAATTCTCCAAGTCAAAGAATCAATCTTGCTCAAAGAGAGTTCATGACCATAGATACTTCCACTGCTACTCAATCTTTCATGGAGCTTCTCTTTCCCGAGCCAATAGCAAATGAGTACATGGTAAGCACCTCTCATAGTTCCAAATCATCTGAGGCGGATGATTCAACAGATGACGGACTCATCAACATCAACAACCTTCCTGTCACACTCAATGACATCAGCAATGAAATTCCCACCAGACTTCAACGCGATCATCCGATTGAAAACATCATAGGTCAACTAGGCAACAAAGTTAAAAGGAGGAGTTAGAGTGGAGATGTCAATACATGATTCTAATCTTGCTTCATTTCTCATATTGAGCCAAAGAACGTGAAATGGCACTAAATGAGCCTAGTTGGGTTGATGTGATGTACGAGGAACTTAATCAATTTGAGAAACTGAGGGTATGGAAACTTGTTAAGCTGCCAAACGGCAAAAAGCAAGATGATTGTGGGGTGATTGTGGCGTGTTCTGTAATAAGCAAGATGATTGTGGGGTGATTGTGCGAAACAAAGCATGTCTAGTTGTTCACGGGTTTCGGCAAATTGAAGGCCTTTGACTACACTGAAGTGTATGCTTCTGTAGTGCGTCTTGAAGCTATTCGTATCTTCCTGGCTTTTGCCTCCTACATGGGCTTCACTGTTTATCAGATGGACGTTAAGATCGCCTTTTTATATGGAGCTGTGAAAGAAGAAATTTATGTTGATCAACCTCCCCGTTTTGTCAACTCAAAATTTCCAAATCATGTCTACAAATTAGATAAGGCTCTGTATGGGTTACATCAAGCTCCTCGAGCTTGGTATGCTACTCTAACAGATCATTTGCTCGAGCTTGGTTATACCAGAGGCACGATTGATCAGACGCTCTTCATAAATCATGTGGATGTCGCTCTCATTCTTGTAATGATATATGTCGATGATATCATTTTCGGGTCGATGAGCTCGAAGTTGTGCAAAGAGTTTGAGACCATTATGAAGAAGCGATTTGATATGAGCTCCTTAGGAGAAATGACAATGTTTTTGGGGTTGCAGGTCCGTCAAGATTCAACCGGAATCCTTTTGCATCAAGGAAAATATGTTGACGACATGCTCAGAGGTTTGGGTTTAAGGACTCTAAAGCTGCCTTAACGCCGATGGCTGAACGACCCTTGTTGTCTCCAGATCCCGATGGTGAATCCGTAGATCAAACAGAATATAGATCTATGTTCGGATCCCTGATGTATCTGACTGCGAGCAAACCCGACAACATGTTCGTAGTCTATCAGTGTGCACGTTATCAAGCTAATCCTAAACTCTCTCATTTAATTGTTGTCAAAAGAATCTTTAGGTATCTCAAATGTAACCCAAAACAGGGTATTTGGTATCCTACAAATTCTGATTTTGATTTATATGCATTTGTTGACAGTAATTATGGAGGTTGTGAACTTGACAGGAAATCAACTTCCAGGGGATGTTAATTCTTAGGCGACCGTCTGGTGTCTTGGTTGTGCAAGAAACAACAAATTGTCTCAACCTCAACGATGGAGGCGGAATACGTTGTTGCTTCTTCTTGTTGCTCTCAAGTAATTTGGATTCAACATCAGCTGTTGTACTACAGTTTGAATTTTCTTGAAACTCCTATCTTCTGTGATAATGATGCTGCAATCCAAATCGCTAAAAATCTTGTCCAACACTCCAAACCCAAGCACATCGACATCAAAGTTAATTTTATCAAAGATTGTTATGAGCATTCGCTCATCTGGTTGGAGCAGATTCACACTGATAATAATGTGGCAGATCTGTTCACCAAACCGTTTAAAAAGGCTCGATTCGATGTTCTTGTGGGCTTTCTTAAAATCATACGTTTTGACGACTGATTTTTGTTTTAGGTAGTTTAAATTTGCGCATTTACTTTCTTTTCTCTCATATGCACAAATTTAGGGGGAGAAATCAAAACAAAACAAAAATTAGAAAATCAAAAATCCAAAAATAGTGTCTCATGATAGTCTGTCTGTAAGTGATGTGTTGGTAAGTGATATCAACCAAGTGATAACAGGAAATTTTTAATTTGTGTAAGGTACCAACGCTGAACTGTCCAAGCTCTTTTTTCAATGCGCTGGTAGGCACGAAAGATTTCAATGGACCAGACTAGGTGTATATGGTCATTTAAAAGGACTTGACAAATATTGACTTAGATAGTTCTGTTTGGTCTGACAATACAACGCTCGGGTAGATTGAGCAGTGAAATATACATGGGAATCTACGGGCTACACTAAAAGTAATTTGTATCTAGAACTGTAGCGTAACTTTTCCTCGATGTATGGACCCATGTTCTTAATTTTGGTACCAAGGTTGTAAAAATCGCTCGACGTTAGCTAGTCAGTGGACTGGGGTCAAGGGATTAATCGGCTAGGTGGAGATTAATCGAAGGATTAATCGGGGACCATTAATTGCTAATTTGTTATATTTTAAAAAATTAAATATGACTAATATCATATAAAAGTTCATAAATACCACTAATATCATAACAAATTAAATAGGTTAATATGATAAATACAACACTAATCATACCTCAAATAGTTTATATTGAGATATAACTTCTTCAAAGTGTTAAAATTTCATCGGGTTCTACTGTTTCAGTCATTTTGTATGCATGGATTAATCGCTAGGCACTCTCTAATTGGTCAAGTAGCACCTAGGGATTTATCGGAGATAAATCGGGATTTTTACAACATTGTCTGGTACTGATAGGGCGATTAAGGAATTCCGATAAAGTAGGTATGTAGAAGGTTATTTTCTTGCTTTCTTTCTGTTAGTCATATGTTGCCTCCTCTCCATGATTGGAAGATCCGACCTCGACTGCAACATATGCAGCTCTATCTCTTTGCATCTGCTCTATATGCAATTCTTTCTGTCTGTTAGTCATATGTTGTATCCTTTGCGTGATAAGTTCTTATCCGACCTGGAACACAGCATATGCAACATTCTATTTCTCAATCTCTCTAATTTAGTTAGTCATATGTCAATCCCTCTGCGTGATTGGAAGAGATCCAACCTGGGAATAAGACATATGCATTTCTAAATCTGACTCCCCTCCTAATAATTGTCTGCTCATCTAAAGTAAGGAGTAATTTAGAAGTTCTTGATTACCGGGGTATATTAGGAAGCCGGAAACATGTTCTAGTACATTTAAAATTGAACATTCAATAGGTTGTCTACAGATCTCGATATTGAATTTAAGTGGACAACAATATCATTGGTCGTCGTTAGCTAAATGGTCCCTCTAGTTGTCTTGGTCAAGAGTCTCGTCACTAGTAGTATGTCCAAATTTGTCACCCTCTTTCGTGTTTAAGTGGACCACAATACTGGCGATTGACCAGATCTAGTCATGAAGGTAGAGGTACTGAATAACAGATTAAGGATGTCCTAAAACTTTGATCCCAAAGTCATAAAAAGAATATTAGCAATGGTGAAAAGAAATTTGTGTTATTTTATTTTTATTTATATTTTACTTTTCTAAAAATTAAAAATTAAAAAAATTAAAAAAATTAAGCAAATTTAGTTTAGTTTAAACTTTTAGGTTTTATTTTTATATATTTCTTTTAATTTTTCAAGTCTTCAAAATGTTTTATTTTTGAAATTTTGGATGTATTGGGTTTGGACTTAAAGCCTCTTGGGTTTGTAGCTCATGAGATATGGACCGGGAATGGTCCAATGTATAAATAGATTGGTTTCAGGTTGTAAACCTTTTTACCCTCACTTTGAGTTATCGCCCGTAAACCCCCTCCAGATTCTCTCTCAACTGTTCACCGATCAATCTCGATTCATCATCTTCTTGCTCTTATTATCTGAAATTGAACCGCGATTTGTCTAGGTACTACAAAGGCGAACCCCACACAGTCTTTTCATGTGAATCGATCATGTTTTGAGGGTTTATTGAAGCAAAAAATATTATCGGCGACGAACAACGTTTATGGCGGCAAACGCTTTACAGCCGTAAACACGTTTACAACCGTTAACCTGTTTACGGCCGTGAGCCTGTTTTTAGCCATAAACTGATTTTTGATCCAAATTAAATTAAATTGAAGCCTAATCAATTGATAAATGAGAAAACTTAATTTTAATTGATTAAATCATTAATTTTCTCACTTGGCTCGTTTGGTGCAGATCAAAGGGCATATTTGAAATTTTCTAACAACCACAACATAGCTGCTTTCCTGTTTGATCCACCAGCTGCACACCAAGAATTCAAGTCCTTGATTCATGGACTCAAAAATGTTGTCTTGTACATGCTTTCAGGAAGAATCCCATCATCTGTCAAGACTTGATAAAGCAATTCTGGAACAAAGCTTCTGTGCAGAAAAGAGAAGACAGTGAAGATACAGTGGAATCAGTTATTGTGGAATCAGTTAAGGGCAATCTGGAAGGAAAGAGGAAAGATAAATTTCTGATGTTCCCAAGGTTTCTACAAATGATATTTGACAGTAAATACCCAGAGTTGGAAAGAAAAGGAGAAACCTTGGACTTGAAGTCCCTGGAAGAAAATACCTTTGGGCTGATGAAACAAAACCGCAAGGGTACAAAATTTGAAATCAAAGGAAAATACCCACTGGAAAAATTCGGCCAGTTTGCGGAGATTAATGATGCATAAGAATCAGAAAGCTCATCTGATGATGAAGATGTTGAAGATGATGTTATTACTTCTTCAGAGCATGAAGAAGAGCTCGTTCCTCCTGTTGCTATCATTGCCGAGGAACATGTACAAATGATTGATGTGAATGATGATGATGATGATGAGGATAATGATGAAGATGATATGGATCTAGGTGGTGATCTGTCTGGATAAGATAACAATGAATTATTCTTCGACTTTGAGCAGAATGTTGATTTAAGGCTAAGTAATGAAGACCTAGATGCTTTCTTTGACAATGTCAATGATGTTGTACAACCTACAATGGAGATAGAGGGAGTCAGTAATGTTATCAAAGTGACGCCTCCAACTTTTGATCAGATGGCTGACACTTCAGTGAATCTGGATATAACTTCAAGGATTCCTCCCCTTCTAGTTGCTACTCCAACCTCTTTTCCATACGAGAGTGATCTTATTTTGACACAAGCCTCCCAACCTCCAATCAAAAGGAGAAGATCCGACCCAAGGCCTGGAGTGTTGATCAGGGAACAAGCGCCGTGTAACGCCCGTAGATCCAGGCTAGTCAATTTAGAGACGATAAGCATCAAAAATGACTTTTTTATGGAAGATTATTTAGAATGATTAATCTTAACTAAGTTATAGTAAGTGTTACAAGGATTCCGTACATATAAAGAACGCCGAAATCAGAGTTATAACGAAGAAGTTATGACCTGTCGAAGTTTCGCGACAGAACCGACACGACACAGCGCGACGTAAATAGTGAATTTATGTTAGAGCGATATTTGGCCTTAGAAATCTAAATAAAAGTCATAGAATACGTTAAACCGCAAGCGTGCATGAAAAGAACGTCTAAATCTGACTTCGTATGAGGAAGTTATGACTTTTCGAAGTCTTGGCTTAGTAGTGTACAACCCGAAGTTCGAATATGAGATCGAGTGATATTTAGCTGAAACAATCTAAATGAGAATTGAATATCTCATCGATAGTAGTGCAACGGCGGAAAGACATACGAAAACGGACGTCAGACGAAGGAGTTATGATTTTCTAACGGAATTTTCCTGTCCCGGCCTACTAAAAATAATATAATAAAATATATTAAAAATAAAGTCAAAATTAGCCGACAAAGTCTAAACGAGAGTTGTATAGCATAATCTCACCTACGTGTGCATATAAAGAACGTCGAAAACGGAGCTCGTATGCGAAAGATATGAATTTCTGAAGTTCGGGGCACGAAATCTGATCCTGTGTCAGAACTCACGACGTGAACACTGTGTTCACAACGTGAACTCAGAAAAACATCACCTGGACTCTGTCAGACCCCACTTGTGATGACGCATGCAGTGACGATCAAGCCCCACGACGTGAGCATTAGAAACTCACGACGTGAGTGTAGAAAAATCACCCTATAAGTAGAAATCGAGGGTCAGCCGATTTTGATTGCTCCTTCTCATCTCTCCCACTCCCGATACCCTCTCTAAGCCCTATTTTATACCCCCAAATCCCCGGTATCATCTCGAGACCTAAAGCAAGTCCCGAAGCCCGAAGATCCCGAGAAGAAAAGAGTTTCCGAGCCGAAGCTCTGCTTGCGAGAAGCCTGGTGTGTGAAGATATCCCGGTTTCACCGGAGAATTACTACTTGAAGAGCCGTAGTGCTGTCTGAGCTTCGTCTAATTAAGTGAGTGTGTGGTTACTTTCTTCTACCGCATAGATATGAAGTATTTGCTATGAAATACGTGCTATGTGTTTATATGTTGTTGGTTTACTTGAGATGCTTGTTGAATGAATGTTTTATACAGGTTTTTAAATGATTTAAACTATATATGTAATTTATATCTACAAATATGTTAGGTAGAACATGGGTAGATGAAATAGTTGGTGTGTGATGAAAGATTAGTTTGAGGATGAGATGAAAGATGATATAGATCATGAGATGAGGATGGCAGGTGATAAATGAATGAGACCTTTACCCAAACGATGATCTATGTCATTCAGCAGTGTAGGGATGACAACCACAGACTATTCTAGACAGTCCTGTGGAACACTAGCAAGCTCGCAACTTGTAGGTGTTGTGGACTTGATGTTCACCGGTGTACTCTAAAAACCCTAGCAACTATTGGCTTAGTGCCTAATAAAGAACCTTGGCAGCTATTGTCTTAGTGCCTAATGAAGAACCTTGGTAGGTATGGATTTAGTACAGTTAAGTGAACCTTGGTGACTATGGAGTTAGCGCCAGTTAAGTGAACCTTGGTGACTATGGAGGTAGCGCCTGATAGCTATGGATTTAGTACCTGATAGATAAACTTTGGCAGAAATGGATTTCGTGCCAATTCCTTAGGTAAATCCTTAGGAATGAATGAATGAAGGATAGTTGATTCTTAGGGTAAAACCTTAAGAAATAAAGAAGATAATGGGGATGGTTAATTGGGTTGATTATTTGATGATTAAATATAATAAATATAATATTGTGGGATGAAAACCCTATATGCTCACCAGGCTCCCAAGCCTGACCCACTCAGTTTTCTTTGTATCACAGGTATCAATACGAAGACATATTTCACTGAGAGATTAAAGGAGATGTAAATCATTAGTGTAAATAACTGTAAGTTTTGTTTATGCTTATGTATCTGTATCGGAACATGACATCCCGAGATTTTGTTATATAATGAAAATACATTTCTTTCAGAAATGCTTTGATAAATTCTTATCATATTTTAGTTTTGAAAACAAATTCCACAACTGTTTTCTGTAAAAAGATTACTCTGATTTTAAAAACATAGCATAAACAAATCGGTCTTTTATGGCCGTGAAATTGGGGATGTCACAGTTGGTATCAGAGCATTAGTTTAAGCGAACTAGGAATTTGTAGGATTTTAGACTTAAACTTAGAATGCTAAGCGATGATTGTGAGATGAGTGTCTACCATATTTTAAGACACGAGCACTAGTATATTTTAAAATGCTTTTACGTGCTAAATGTTATATGTTTGCCATATATGATATTATTTGTTCGGATCTATGGTCTGTTTCCGACTGGGTCTGGAAACCTTATGTGTTTAGGATTCTAAGCGTACGACTACGGTATTAGAACTAGCATGTAAACGTTTCAGAGTGATAAGGAGATTTATACATCTATCGTAAATAAAGCTTTCTTATCTTAAATTCTCGCCCGGTACACCGAAAGTGTACTTGGGTGTACAAAACGTTATGGTGAAGACTCGTAGAGAATTAAGTAAATGGAGGAAATGAAAGGCTTATGATAGTGAATGACACCTATCGGAAGATATCGTAAGAGTGGTATCTTGCCTTTAGAATATGTCTGATAAAATAACAGAACGTTTAGAGGAGTATGGTACGTCTGAAATACACCTTGGATTGGCAGGATGATGGAACGACTTGTGTAATTCTTGAAGTTGTCCCATAATCTGGAATTTCCATCACCAATCAAGTTGAAGCATGATTGATGATAGAAGATACGCATGGAAGAAGTCCTAGTACAGTCTAGGAAAATTTGTATGATTAATTGGACACATTCATATGTGTTAAATTGTTTTGTGATTTTAGGACTTGGGGACTGCGAGACAATACTTGGGACGAGTATGAGTAGGTGTGAATAGTAGTAGAGATCTATACTACTAGAAGCACAGGACTCATGCTTGGATCAGGGAAAGTCACAAGGTTACCAAGAAGCTAGTGATTGGTCTCGTTTTATTCAAGTATGTCGTTACCATTGTTTCGGTAGTGACTAAGAAGATGATTGATATTCTGACCCTAGCGGTCATATCAAATTGACCCCGACTACGAAGAGTTTGTTACGTGGTTCATAGAACCAAGTTCGATGTAACATCTGACTCAAGACAGAAGATTGAAATCAATGTGATCAATAGCATCGCGCTCGTTGTTAGAGAAATTGGTGGCTAGAAATGCTACATGCAAAAATATGATTATATCACATTAGATTATGAAGGCAGGTATATTCCATTCTGGAATTTGACTCTAAGAGACTTGAGTCTAAGCATTGCATCATTCGATGAAAGGTCATTAAAGTACGACCCATCGGTCTGTTACAATAGATAAAGGAATGTATTTATCCTAAGAAGAAGAAGGAGTCCACAATAAGGACTTATTGTGTAACATGAAGGTTACGATTGAAAGTCCAACATAGTACGAAGAGCAGATGCAAGATTGAGCATCACGGTTATTACTTAGGATGGATAGATAACGTATGGAATCATTATACAAGTCCTATTTCGTTGATGATTCCAGGACGTAATCATCCTAAGGGGGAGATAATTGTAACGCCCGTAGATCCGGGCTAGTCAATTTAGAGATGATAAGCATCAAAAATGGATTTTTGATGGAAGATTATTTAGAAGTATTAATCTTAACTAAGTTATAGTATATGTTACAAGGATTCCGTACATATAAAGAACGCCGAAATCCGAGTTATAACGAAGAAGTTATGACATGTCGAAGTTTCGCGACAAAACCAGCACGACACAACACGACGTAAATAGTGAATTTACGTTAGAGCGATAGTTGGCCTTAGCAATCTAAATTAAAGTCGTAGAATACATTAAACCACGAGTGTTCATAAAAATAACGTCTAAATCTGACTTCGTATGAGGAAGTTATGACTTTTCGAAGTTTCGGCTTAGTAGTGTACAACCCGAAGTTTGAATATGAGATCGAGCGATATTTAGCCAAAACAATCTAAATGAGAATTGAAGATATCATCGATAGTAGTGCAACGGTGCAAAGACAAACAAAAACGGACGTCAAACGAAGGAGTTATGATTTTCTAACGGAGTTTTCCTGTCCCGGTCTACTAAAAGTAATATAATAAAATATATTAAAAATAAGGTCAAAATTAGCCGACGTGGTCTAAATGAGAGTTGTAGAGCATAATCTCACTAACAAGTGCATATAAAGAACGTCGAAAACGGAGCTTGTATGCGAAAGATATGAATTTCTGAAGTTTGGGGCACGAAATCCAATCATGTGTCAGAAATCACGATGTTCATGTTCACGACGTCAACTCAGAAAAACATCACCTGGACGCTATCAGACCCCACTTGTGATGACGCATGCAGTGACGATGAAACCCCAATACGTGCGCATTAGAAACTCATGACGTGAGTGTGGAAAAATCACCCTATAAATAGAAATCGAGGGTCAGTCGATTTTGTTTGATCCTTCTCATCTCTACCACTCCCGATACCCTCTTTAAGCCCTATTTCATGACATATTAAATTGTTGGATGGTGAAGCGAAAGAGCCGTAATGTGGAGTACTACAAGGACAAGAATGATTTTTCTTCTTTGACAAAGGTGGATCTCACTGAGCTTTCTGAAGCTCTATTCTCCAACCAAGCCAATGATCCTCGCGAAAATGATTTCAAACTCTTCTTCGAGAATCAATTTAGGAGGAAATTTGATGGGAGGAAGAATGTTGAATCTTTCTTGAAGAGATCCAAAGATGTTTTTGACCCCAAGACAAATAAGAGCTTCAAGAATGTCATGTGGCCCCCGACAAATCAAATGACACAGATTCCGATTGTTAACAGCTTTTGTGATGGATTACTACGTAATATGGAATATTGGGTTTTTCATGAAGCCATAGCTTCTGCTATCATCAAATTCCCAGATGGCGTTTTTCAGATTGTTGACAAAAAGGATTTGCTACAATTTGGTGAAAGGGACGTAAACACTTTGGCTCAACATCAAATCGTCTGCAAGCATGATATTTTTGAGGTTGCTGCAAAAGAATTTACAAGCATGATTGAGGAGATAATTGAGAAGAAGATGTGGCTGGGTGCAATGGGAAGATTTGATGTGCTGGTCGAAGAAAAAGATTGAACTTATGCTAGCCTCAAACCAAGGGGAGACTGTTAGGTCATATTTTGTTGGTTTAGGCTAGGCATCCATTTGTATATGTCTTGTTAGTGTTTATTTGTGTATTTAGGGTATTTACGGTTGGGTGAACTGAAAACAACATGTTTTCGGCTCATGTGGTGTTTGCGGTTGCAATCTGTTTGTGGCCCTGAACTGTGTTCGGTTCATTGTTCACTATAAATAGGTGTCAGTCTTATCAGAAGTGTTAATGGTTGTATGTGTGTGTTCCATTGTACCTGAAGTTTACGGCTCAATACAAAGCTGTGCAATTTGGATCATTTCTGCTTCTACTCCTTATTCTCTTTGATTATAGCTTGTTCTTTTGTTTGATCACTAGTTGGTTCCAGATTTGGGGACCTACACTCACAAATCTTTTGGTTCTCAAAAG
Organism: Lactuca sativa; assembly: GCF_002870075.4. Lineage (NCBI taxonomy): Eukaryota > Viridiplantae > Streptophyta > Magnoliopsida > Asterales > Asteraceae > Lactuca > Lactuca sativa. Next base: position 114,721,055 of record NC_056630.2, on the reverse strand, counting down.
AACTTGGCTTTCTCTCTCTTTCTCTCTCTCTCTCTCTCTCTCTCTATATATATATATATATATATATATATATATATATATATATATATATATATATATAAAGGTGAGCTTAGTTATCATTTTGTAGTAGCATTCAGATCTTTAAAAGAAATGATGTCTTAGATACCCTTACTATAAACAAGTTTATGTTTACTTTGTGTATGTGTTTATACTCTTTTTTTGACCAAATACTATCTCATTTAAAGTTCTTATAAGTTTCTTGGTCAAAGGATGAATTAAAGTCCAAAATATGGTTTTCATTTGTTATGTATTAGATGGGCCTACATGCAGCTTAAAATTAAGATATTTAGGATTTTATTTGTTGGGTTGGATACCTCTATAACACTTTAATGGGGGGAGTTGCTTGTGTTGGCTCTTTAATAAAAGCCTTGCTTGGATTCCTTTTTTTGGACTGTGAAAATCACTCCCTCTATCACATAGTCTATTTCTTTCTTCTTCTTTAACCCTTTCTCCCATATATATATATATATATATATATATATATATATATATATATATATATATATATATATATATATATATATATATATATATATATATATATATATATATATATATATATATATATATATATATAACACTTGAAATGTGACTATTTAAATTTTATCACTAAATTTAGCATTTAATTAGTATAAAAACTGAAAAAACCTCTCTAGTAAGTATTGTGATCAACATCTCTCAAATTTACAAATATTAATAAGTAGTATTAAAGATAAATAAACTTTATAAGGAAAATTAAAATCGTATAATTTTGTTCTTATTAATGAAATCTAAACCATAAATTGATTGGATGCAAACATGTGCAACGACCCCTAAGCTTATATTGCCCAAAACGATCCCTTTAGAATAAGAAAGATGTTAAAATGGTCCTTCATGAAGATACAAAAAAAAATTATAATAAAGAAAACTTTGGATGTATTACTATATTATAAATCATATCATTTATATCTAGAATTTTAAGAGGTATAAGTTACAAAGTTTTTTTGTACAAATCAATTATGTATAAATAATTTATTAATACTAAGTTCAGAGCTTTTTACCTCCAAATGATGTCAAATGGTGTTGTTATTTTGGATCCAAAGAGTCCCACTCCTCCAAGATGATCGTCTCTTCTTCCTATCTCCTTTAAGGTTACCAAAACACACACAATATGCTTAAGAATTCTCTAAAATGGATTAGGGTTTGCTTGGGGATGAAAGTGGGTTGGAGGCTAATAACATCTATTTTATGCATATATTTATGATGTTTTCTTATTACTTTATACTATGTTTTTATGTTATTTAAAACTAAAAGATACTTAATATGCTTTAAAATATTCAATTACAGATGGGAGTTGGAATGCAAAAGGAAGAGAATGGAGCTGAAAAGATGCAAAAAGGATATTGTTGGCAGATTGGCCCCTCTTTAGTGTTTTGGGTATATCTGATGACTCATATGTCCAATTGGCGAGATTCGAAATGTTCTGAAAACTAGACGAAATTTCCTAAGACTTATGTGAGAGAGCCTTTTTGCTAATTCTACATTTATCTTATCCAAAATCGGCCATGAAGATGAAGCATAAAAGCTGGACGGAAATTCCCTCTAAGTTACTTATTCCCCAAGCATCACTTGCCTTATTTTTATTTTCTTAATCCCTAAGCCACCATTAGTTTCCTTATTCTAATCCAATTCTAATATCCCATATTAATTCCATCTCCCTTCAACTATAAATACCTCATATCTTTCTACCATTTTCATCATCTATGATATTCTACTTCGACTTGTGCGACAAGAAAACTTCATAACTGTCGTTTTGAGGGTCTAGAAGGCGGCCGAAAGGCCGTGACAAGAGCGAAGATCTAAATGATTAGAGAGTGAATTCGTGTCGGTAATCATGTGTTTTGTTAATGTGACCATGCTTAGCATTCCACTGTGATACTACTATGTTTTACTTTCTGATTTTGGTGTCAAATTCATTTGCTTTGAGTTTATGATTTGATAAAACCTTGATTTGTGGATTAATTGTTATATTGGATTGTTTATTTATGTTTAATTTATCTTTCCAAACTTGTTAAAAGATCTTTATGTGTTAATGACAATTATTTTCTGTTAACTATTAAGTATATTGAATTGTATGAACATCTGCTTGATTGTTTGTCTCTTATGATTTTGATGACCATCAATATTATATGCATAGGAATAGAGAATGTGAAACTAGGGTTAACTAGGAAATAAGTTAGTTAATGTGTGAGCCTTGTGTGACGAACCATCAACAAGAGGTTAATTGAATTAGTAATTTGATTAACTATCATTACAAGTCTTGCTTGATACGAACTGAACACTTGGAAACATGTTAGTTTAATCAACTGATCACTGCTTGAATTGACTTTTTTGCTAAAGGACTAGTAATAGCGAACGTAAACCTAAACATTTTAGAAATTGGTGAACATGAATAAATAAATTTGTGTGTGCAATTATTTATGATTTAAAGATGTAATCTGTCTAAACCAAAGTACCTAAAGAGATTTGTCTTCCTGTCAGTTTATCGAGATTTGCTATTTAGTTGTTCGTTTGAGATTTAATAAATCCTTTCTTTACTGCTTTTGTGTTTTTTGTGTAACCTATAATCAAATATTTTAAATTAATTCACTACCGTTCCCATTGTGTTTGACACCCTTGCTTATCAAAGCTATATTATACTCGATCGGGTTCACTTCCTATAAAGTGTGGTTTAGATGCGATGAATTAGGAATTATAAATAAAAAAAACTAGTACATTAAGTATTCACATTAGAGGCTGATGAAAAAAGACAGGTTTGGGACTTAAGGATGCTTAAGTAGGGTCCAAACCCTAAAAATTAGGTTTTGCATTATGGTCACCTACGCCCAACATTCCTAGGGGTACGTACCCAACTCCTAAAATTATGAAAATGCCCTTTTGTTCCAATTTTCCAATCAATTCAGATCCAAAGTCTAAAATGAAATAAAGTCTCATTCCTTGGGTTTAAGATAAAAATACCTCAATATCAAGATGTTTCAACTCTACCCCATTTAAACTAGACTTTGTCCTTGAAGTCCGCTATTATGAACAACTCAAGGTAGTGCTCCTGGGTCTCTGAATCGGGTTCCCACATCCATTCAGAACCCTTCTAATGCTACCACTGAACCTTGACCAAAGACACCACCTTGTTGCGCAAGGCCTTCGTCTTCTGATCCAAAATCGTCACTAGTCTCTTAACAACTTCCAAACAATCATCAACCTTAGTATCATCCATAGGAACAACCACTGAATCATCAGCCACACACTTCTGTAGCTGAGACACATGGAAGGTGTTGTGGATCTAACTGAGATCCATAGGAAAATCCAACCTGTAAGTTACCTTGCTAACCCTGGCGATCACTCGAAATGGCCCAATATACCAGGGCCCCAACCTAACCCTCTTCTTGAACCGTATTACACCCTTCCAAGGTGATACCTTCAGCAAAACCATTTAACCGACCTAAAACTCCAACTAAGATTGACGCTTGTCGACATAACTTTTCTATCAACTCTGAGCTGTCAGCAATCTGTCTAATGTGTTGAATAAGCTCTATCGACTAAAGGAATACCTCAGTCACCCCCATGACTCTATGACTAATCTATCCCCAACAAACATTGGTACGACACTTCCTTCCATTGATAAGCTCGAATTGCGGCACGCCAATACTAGAGTGATAACTATTGTTGTAAGAAAACTCAACTAAGGGAAGGTAGGAGTCCCAACTCCCACCGAAGTCTATGACATAAGCTCTCAACATGTACTCAAGTTTCTGAATGGTCCACTCACTCTGACAATCAATCTGCGAATGATAAGCAATGCTAAGATGCAACCACGTACACAGTTCCTCATGGAACTTCTACGAAAAACGAGAGGTAAACTGAACATCTCGATTAGATACAATGGATACTGGAATACCATGCTAAGAAATACTCTCATGCATATATAAATCGGCTAATTTATCAGCCGAAGAACTCTCTTGAATGGCTAGAAAGTAGGCACCCTTAGTCAGATGGTCCACCATAACCCATACCGCGTCGAATCCCTTAGCTGTCTGAGGTAAATTGATGATTAAATCCATAGTAATATGTTCCCATTTCCACATGGGAACCTTTAATGGATGCAACTTGCCATGTAGCCTTTGGTTCTCAACCTTGACCATCCGATAGGTCAAGCACCTCTTGACATAGCAGTCTATCTCTCTCTTCGTGCACGGCCACCAATAACTAAGCCTCAAATCCTGATACATCTTAATGGCTTTTTTTCTACAATTTGAGGTGGTATTCATATTATTTGTCTTTTTTTTCATGCTCAAGAAATACCTTAAGGTATTTCACACTATCCTTCTTTCCTTGTGGCGACTTCACCCACCAGTCTAGTGTATTAGGTTAATGCATCATTTATTGTATTTTACTAGTGTCCTGGTGCCCCAAGGACACCCTTCTTCCATAGCTACCATCACATTTGACACTTGATAATGTTGTCATCTAGTTTTCAATTCCTTAGGATCCCAAAACATATTATTTAGTAAATAGTGTCTTGTTCATTCCCAAGCTATCTCATTTGCACTTTCTTGTACCATCTTGCTTTCATCATCATATCTTCATTTCTCCAATTATGTCATTGGGGCACCTTCTAGTATTGTAAATCACATCCTAGTATTTCTTTCATTTAAGGATGTGACTCATGATTCCATTCCATTCTTTTTTTAATCAACTTGTTTGTAGCTTGAAGTTATCACTCTTATGTTGTAACATAAGCTCGTACCCAATTACCAACTCCAACTAATTTTCTTAATCATGAATTTGGAGTTCCAGTTCTTGTCCCATTTCACACTTTTTCCAAAATTCAACCATGTCCCTTTTGAGTTACATGTTTGTTAACAAATTATATAGCTCAATTTAATTCATTCGTTGACATTTCTAGCTCATTACCCATGATACTAAAAGGGTATAAACTCAATTCTAACCATATATCATATATCAAAAAAGTCAAAGCTCTCAAAATTTTCCATTATCCATTAACATGTATTAAACTCCTTCATGACTCTTATTTAATACAAGGCATGCGTTCATTAAGACCCTAACTCACCCGAATTCTTACCATAATTCACAAATCCCCTTCATGTTTCCATCAAGTTCATGTGTTTATAATAGTACGAGACCTATACTATTATACCCACATCATATATAATCGACCTTGACTTTACCACATAGGAGGTTTTAATACATTAGTTTAGATCGTCCATACACTAGTCTTACTTCCATTACTCACTTTAGAAGAGCTTAATGTAGCATTCTACAAGTTAATCTAGCTTATCTAAAGCTTCACATCTAGCATGGAAAATTCCTTTGTATCACGTATTGCATAAGATTCTACCTAACTCAAGGCATATCAATTCTATGAATCATTCACACCTTCCATAACCAAATTCTAACCCTAGGAGTGGAATGATCCAATCCTAATTCGCTTAAACTATAACTCTGATACCAAACTGTAACACCCTATTTTTTCAAAAATTTACGAACTTAAAAATGCTATGGGTTAAACAAATCATTTCAGGTATTAACCCGCATTTAACAAAATCTGGTCCAACAAAAACATTTATATTTAAAACATTGGGTGTTACCATTAAGCATCATTACAACCACAACAAGCAAATAAGAATTACATCACTGCAATTAGTAAGAAACTTAACAACTTCCCCGTTATTATCTATCTCTTGAATTCTAACTTTCATATATCATCCTCTCTCCTTAACTTTAACCTAAGATATATGGCATTAAAAGAGATACGTAAGACAACAATGTCTTGTGGGCTATGTGGGTTTGTTACCCAAACCATTTATCACATTTTCATCAAAAATGTTTCATCTTTACAAAACATAGTTTTAGACCATAAATCAGTTTCAAGCATTTTCAAGGAAAAATCATTTCGTATGCGTCGTAGATATAATTTCATTTCATTTCAAAATACATCTTTCCATATTCCATTTTTTTCATTAAGGGCTATTCTAATATTAAATTGTTGCCATTTTTATACTTAGGGTCTACATCCAATAAAGGAACCATTCCCAAGTCTACACCAAGGTGGAAAGAACAAATAAATCCACCAAGGCATCATTTACATTAGGACATCTACTCCACGACGGGGAATGTACCACCCCATTAGATTCCTCTAGTGCCTCTTATGAGGTATGATGGCCCGGGCAGTTTTCATTTCATTGCATTCCAATTCTTTTAATTACTTTCCATTCTTTTTCATTACTTTACATTTCTTTTCATTACTTTCCATGCTTGCATAGTTCATATGTCAGTATCAAAATACTCATTTCAAACACATTATCAAAACATTTGTTCTTCCAAAACGTTCTTTACTTTTAAAAAATTCTTTCTTCCAAGGCACTCTTTCAAAACATTCTTTTCAAAAGCATGTAACACTTTTATTTAAAAAATTTCATATATCAAAGCATTTCATTTCATTATCAAAAATTCATATTTCCATATACCCCAAAGTGGGAAAATGCCAACACGTACTTACATCAATCACACAAAGGCTAGCTAGTGCTCTTCTAGTTCCTTTCCCTAGAGCAATCCTCATCAAACACTACATACACCATATATTGATATAATTCATTAAAACAAACAAAATACCCATCAAGGTTTCTATTACTAATTTTTATTGTTGCAAATCATTCCATATGAAAAACTCTGAACATAGACGAAAACCGCACGTAAATCCGAGTCCGTATGCAAAAGTTATGAAGGAAAGAAGTATCTCACAGTCGGAAGGTGTTTTATAATCCAAATACACCCCACTTCATCTATTAAGTGTTCATTGAAACATTAAGATTATGATGATCCCAAGTGTTTAAAAGAAGGGTAAACTAGTCCATTTTTCACTTGAACATTCCAAAGCTTGTTCCCAACTTATTGAATACTCATATGAAAGCTACCAATCATATAAAACCCCCCATTAATCTCATTGCAAATGCCCAATATAACTATGAAATCCTCAATTCCATTCCATGCTCTAAAATTGCCCTTGGGTCATAACAATCACTAAATGTAGATCTTTGCTAACATTCTTTCATGTTTATGTTTCTCTATCATCTCTAGAGTGTCCATTCATGTTCATGAATGTCATTCACTTCGTATATGAGATTCATTATGTAATTATCAGTAGATTTCCCAAAATGCCCTTATGGCTAATTATTCCATAAATTCAACTACAGATCACTCATGCCATCATGTTCTTGCATTCAAATCATATTGTTAGTATCAACTAATGATTATGAGTATCATATACTCATCAAATGCTCACATTCCAAGAATTCCATTGTTTTCATCATAATTTCTCACACAACCATCTAAAACCCATGTTTATACTTGATTCTACCATCATGGATGAATTTTATAATTCCAAATGATTTCTTTGCTACCAAATGTCTTCTAGATAATAGAATCCAATCCTATTTCATCATCAATTGCACTATCCCAATTGGGGTTTTCTAAGTTTCATGTAGATTTCACCCAAATCATCAAATCCATCATTAGGATGATTGGATTGAGATTGGGATCATCAAAACTACTCAAAGGAGGTTAGAAAACCAAACCCTAATCATCATTTGAGACCAAATTCAACGTTGGGGTTAAACCCACTTCATAAATTTGATTTTCTAGGTTGATGGAGAAGAGATTATACCTCATTAGCCTTTGACTGCTTCCCTTCTTGCTTGAATGCTTCAAAACTTGCTTGATTCAAAACCTAGGATCTCTTGAGATCAAAATCGCCATTATGGAGTTCTTCCCTTGTAAAACACAATCTGAAGAAAAAGAATAAAAAAGGCTTTCATCTTATTTCCTAATATTTTCACAATTGGTCCCTCTAGTTTACATCCTTTGGCTAAACCCCACTAAAGCATAATACTTGTGACTTTAACTTAAGTTTTTGACATAAGAAATCCTTCTCCATACATTTTATAACTTTGGTAGTCCTTTCTACTAATTTACTCAACCATTTGGTCAACTCACTTTTCCAACTTGACACTTTTGGTTCCTCATTGCAAAAGATCTTTCAAAATAACTCCAAAACAACTTAGAAGCTTCAATTAACTTCCAAAATGGTCCCTACACATCTTGATCTTTATAAACATAATCCAAGTTACAGTCAAACCTGGCTCTCACCCGGTTATCACAAAGGCCCTTTAACTTTTAAGATGTTATAATTTTCACTTCTAACCTTCTAAACTTCATTTCAACTAATGATATGTTTAATCTGTAACGACCCAATTTTCAAGTCCAAAAAATTTCTTTTTAATTAACTGACTCATAAAAACATTCATAAGAAAATACTATGAAATCACGTCATCTCATAAAACAATGTATCATGTCTGAAAACCCAAGTCATAAAATAATAACATGTCAGAGTATAATCCCAGAATATCCATAGTGCAGAAAACAATGAGTGTGTGTATGATGTGCCGCTACCATGCCAGCTCCTTCTCCTTAGTGAAGAGGTACCTGAAACCAAAACTGTAAACTGTAAGCACGAAGCTTAGTGAGTTCCCCCATCGTACCACATACCATACAATCACATAGCATACATACTGTCGGGCAATTCTGGGGTGCCCGACCTACCCGGTACAGCTATTATGGGGTGTCGACCTACCCGTTCGACCATTATGGGGTGCCGAACCACCCTTGCGGCCATTCTAGGGTGCCATCCTACCCGTGTCAAGCCATTCTGGGGTGCTGACCTACCTATGTCAAGCCATTCTGGGGTGTTGACCTACCCGTCGGTCTTAACAACCGACCCCCGGGGACTATTCCACCCCTACTGCTACTATCACATATATCATAACATAAACATACTATCAAACAAATCTGGGGTGTCCGAACTACCCTTCGGTCCTAACAATCGAACTTGGGGACTATTCCCCTCCTACTACCGCTATCATGTATAACATATCATGCCAGCATGTAAACATGTCATCGCATACTGTTAGACATATCTGGGGTGTCTGACCTAACCTTCGGTCCTAACAACCGAACTCTACTACTATCATATATAACGTATCATTCCAGCATATAACATATCAGGTAGTAGCAAACCTAGATGATATCACAAAGACAATCATCTAACATACAACTCCTACAAGTGGGTCGGCATTGTGGCTGTAGACCCATCGCTACTGGAAGGTAACTCACCTCGAATGAGTAGCTGCTGATAATTTGTGCGGGAAACCTCTGTCTGCTGCTGCTCCGGAAATCCTCTGGCTATAATCCCCACAAAACACTTAGTAAGAAATTGATATCTATTCTTGGGGTAAAATGACTATTCTATCCCCAACCAAGTCCAAGTCAAAGTCAACTGCTAGTTGACCCGACTCGCCGAGTTGGGCCGTCAACTTGTCGAGTCCCTAACCCTTTACCCGTCCTTATCCACGACTCGACTTGTCGAGTTTGGCAACGACTCGACGAGTTCCTCCTCTATATGAACATCGAATGAACCTTCATCCGACTCGCCAAGTTGTATGAACAACTCGTCGAGTTCACCTTCATCTGATGAACAACTTCTGACCTTGACTCGCTGAGTTGTATTAACACCTCATCGAGTTCATCTTAAACCATAAGGAGATTGCCTTGGACTCGCCGAGTCTGTTCTAGCACTCGTCGAGTCCCATGAACTCCAGGTCTAAGGCTAATTCCAATACACTGGGTCACTCCTTCGGACCTTCTACATCCCTTCTGACACCCAACTGAGCTCTTTTGACCCTCAACAGATATGGGACTTTATGCCTTGGACTCGTCGAGTCCCAAGAACGGACTCGCCGAGTCGATAACATCCATACCCTAAATCCTCGATTTCTGATGTACAAGATTTGACCAAAAGATAGATCCGAGCCCCTAAGCTCTATCTAGCATGTAAAGTTCTGAACTTTACGTGCATGCATGGGACTTTTCAGCCTAAAAGGCTCTAAAATGGATCTTATGTTGCATGGGACCTTCCTTGCGTGCAAAAGCAACCCAAATCTGCCTTGTGACTCCTCCCAATACTTAAATCCGAAGTCTTGATCCCCAAACATGTTTGCAATCATGGTTGGCTACCTCATATGGCTTAAAAAGCCCTAAATCTTCCCCAAAAACGATCTAACAAACAAGCAAGAAAGGTACATACTTTATACCTTTCAAAGACTGCAAATGATGAACCAAAATCGAATCCTTTAGTCTCCTCTTGATCCTTATATGCTCTTCCTTCTTCCTTGAGGTCAAAACCCACAAAAATCACTCAAAAGCCTTAGATCTTGCACAAAAACGCTTACCGTTTATCTATGGAGGGTTTATGGGACCAATAGGGATGAGTGGTGGCTGAAAGAGATGATTAAATAGGGTGCAAACCCTCAGATTAGGGTTTTTGTCCAATCAGAGCCTACTCGTCGAGTTCGGGACCCAACTCGACGAGTCCATCACTTAAATCTCGCGTCCCATCCCGCTTCTACTCGGCGAGTTGGTCCTTCAACTCGCCGAGTCCCAGGCCAAAAATGCAAAATACTTAAATAAAAATACATACCAAGAACCAGGTGCTACATAATCCTTTATGATGTATTTATATAAATCATTTTTTATGTATTCACTTTTTTAATTTAAGAACCTTAAATTTTAGGATATTACAATTTGCGATGTATTTTGTTGTACCAGACTATAAAATAATGTTGGGATTTTAGTGTCACCTGGAATTTTGTGTGATTGGGACTGACATGTGAGCTAAGGAGCTTATCGTTTGTACTCTATATTATGTGTTTGGTAATTGTGGAGTGCATACATTTATAAGACTGAATTATAAGCCGGTACAACAGATAGGCAAGGGTCAAGGGGGTCGCGCCCCCATGTAGGATTCTACAGGCAGAGTCCCTAGCGGGGTCCAAAGGGCAGAGTGATTTGTCAAATGATTGGGTCATGTCAATTCTAGAAGGATGTATGAAATATCAAAAGATGGTCAACTTCCACCATTTGACATGAATAGGGAAAAATGTAAAACATGCATGCATACAAAAGTTACAAAACAATCTTTTCCAAATGGTTCTAGAAAGTCGGCTATTTTGGAACTTGTACATAGTGATTTGTGTGATTTCCACTGTACTCCATTTTTGGGAAATAAAAATTATATGGTCACATTTATTAATTACTATACTCGGTTTTTCTATATGTATTGGCTTAATGCTAAAAATGAAGCATTGGAAAAGTCCTCGGTTTTGCTATGTGTATTAGCTTAATGCTAGAAATGAAGCATTGGAAAAGTTCAAAATATACAAAATCGAGGTGGAATTGCAAATGGGAAATCCAGTTAAATGTATTAGAACCGATTGGGCAGGTGAACATTGTTGGATTAGTGTCTAAGTCCATAACTATTTTGGTATGTACTTGACCAGATAGTGCATGGTCCTTTTGGGTTGCCTTCACCAAAGCAACTTGATAGGATGAATTATAGAGAGAGAAGATTAATTATGATTTATTAATATATTATGAGAATAATATATTAAATGAGAAATCATATTGTTTAATTAATATTAGTCAAGAATTAATTGATAATTAATTTTGTGGTTAAAAGAGATTAATTAAACTTAAGGGACTAGAACTGTAATTATAAGATAATTGCATTTGGGCTATGGATCACCTTAGAATAATAATTTGAACGGCTTCTATGGGGAACCCCATTAGAAATCGTCCAATGGTTATTCTAAAAGGGTCCATCGGCTGCTTAGGGCTTAAGCAGTCAAATTAGGGTTTCCTAGTTGAAAACCCTAATAGCCTACATGTATATATAGCACCCTTAAGCCCCAAAAACGTGAATAAGAGTTCCTCTAGGGTTTTGGACGTTCTTGGGCAGCCTCCTCTCTCCTCATTCTTCATCCTCTTGCTCTTGGTGTTTGTGAACCATTAGAGGAGTGACAATTGTGACTTTAAGCTTTCTAAAGTCATTACAAGGAGGATTTGAGATTGTTATTGCTACATAACAATCAAGGTAAGATCTAAAAAACCATTTCACATGTTAATATGATTAATTGTATGCTAGAACTAGGGTTTAAATTCTTGGATGAATTGCATCTACAATAGAGAAACCTAGATCCAAGCATTAGGGTTTGTATGAGCACATAGGATGTTCTTATAGCTAAAACCCATCAGTTGTATCAGATCCTTGATTGGTTTCTATTGTATTGATGCCTAGTACATTCATTCATGTTGCAAGATCGAGTTTTTGGCCATTTGCCTGACAAACTCGTCGAGTTCCAATGTGGACTCGTCGAGTAGGGTGAACTCGGCGAGTCCATAAGGGGACTCGGCGAGTTTAGCTGTCAGATAGGCGGATTTTCGGGATTTTTACCTATTTTAACTTAGGATAATTGCCATAATTGTTTAAAATTGATAAAATTCGAATTTTGTTGATCCCTTATGTTTATCTTCGTCAAAATAAAAGATTTTGGTCAGCTAATTAGATAATTGTTACCTTATTTGATAAATGTTAAATTATATGAATTATTTGATCATTATCTTACAAGAATTTGAACTAGATCTAATTAGATAACCACCAATTAATAGTTAATTGCCTTATTTGAATTATGTGATCTAGAATATTCTTGACAAAGTTTGGATAAGTTTCAAATTAATCCCTTTAGGTTTTATAGTTTAAATTAGAACTTAAAAGTTTTGGTTTTGAAATTTAAATAAGTTAAACCCTAATGTTTTGAAATGTTTCAAAACTTGCCCTCAAGTTTTGGAATTTAAAAGTTTAATTTAGAAATGTTAAATTCTAAAAACCTAGTATTGTTTTGAAAAGGTTCAAATCACACCCTTATGGTTTTATTAACTAATTAAGGTGTATAATTAAAAGAGATTTAATAAACCCATAAAATTTTTGGTTTACATTTAATTAAATTATAAGTATAATTTATTAAATTAGAACACCTAGTATTTTAAAAGTGTAAAATACACCCTATACTATATATAACATTAAAATTCTAGTATTATATATGTATGAGTAAACAGTCAGTCTTACCGTTAGTAGGCCTCATTCACGAAGCTGGTCTATAAGGGGTGTTTAAGGAAATTGCCTATAAAATGGCGATTGAATGGGTATCCACTCTTACCCACCGCACTCTTGACTAGTGGAGGGTCGTTAGCTAAACGAGTAGGATAGGACAGAAACCTTCCATTATAAGTATAATGAAGTACAAAAGTAACTAAATGCTTTTACAATTCCCAATCTTAGTTACTTTTGGCAAAAGTGAATTGATGCAATTCCATGAAATTACACTTTGTGTCCTTGCGAAGACGTTAGTGGAGCGTGTGTGGTTAACCGGCACACTAAATGGTTCTAAGAAAAGGTAGCAAAGGGTGACTCATTGTTTGTCATAGTTCAGTGGAGCGTGTGTGGTTAACCGGCACATCGAATAGATGACTGTAACATCTAGGGGCACCATGTAAGTTTGCATGGTTATTCACACCCACTTTGTGATCCTCGGTATCCCAGTCACAAACTAGAGGGGCATATCGAGATTTAAACATGCCATTGAAAAGTTCAATGAATCTCAAAAGATATAGGAATTTTCAATAGATTTAAAACTTAAATTTCTTTTTCGTTTTTCATGATGGAAATTAGTGAATGGTCATTCACTTACCTTCAAATATTCTGCAACTAGATTACGGCATCCCTTTTCTAGGTTGTAGAGTATTGTGTTGAGTCTTAGCCTTAATATCTCATTTGGGTGATTTATTAAGGACTCAATCAATCAACTAACTTGAATTTAATTTTTCTCCCGTTTTATAGATGTCAAAGTATGACAACTATGGTCTTCCCAAATCCCGTGGAACAAGCTTTTCACATGAAGATGATATTCCATGATTCGATTGAGGAACATGAGATCATGCTTCACTTCCTCCACCTCCTCTTATTATTCTCCCTTACACACAAGTTCAAAAGACTGAAAAGTTCAAACTCACTCAAGCCCTTTTCGCAAGTAAACATGAAGAAGGAAAGTCAATGCGTGCACACATCCTAGAGATGAAGTCACACATTGATAGATTAAGAATGTTGAGATCTGTTGTCTATGAGGAGCTGGCTGTTGACTGGGTTCTTCAATCACTTCCTAACTCATATAGTGAGTTCGTAAGAGAGTACTATTTGATGAACCACGACGTAACCCTCATTGATCTCACCTATATGCTTATTGCTGCTGAATCAGAAATGATTTGGCGCACTAGAAAAACAAAGTTGATTGGTGGATCGGCCTTCCAGACCTCTATGGATATAGGCAATGGCAACGAAAGGCATGCCATGATCGAAAAGTTTGATCATAAGAGAAAGGAAAAGTCAGAAGTAGTTCCGTGTGCAGTTCCAAAAGAGTCAATTTGCTTTTATTGCCAAGAGAAGGGGAATTAGAGACGAAGCTTCCCTATTTACCTAAGAGATCTAAGAGATGGGAGAGTCAAAACGTATGGCTCTGCTTTAGGTAAAATCCATTAACCAACTCTATTAAGTTCCTATTCTAGATTCTTAATACATGATGTGATAAGATTACATTTCGATGTCTTGTAAGATCGAAGAAAAGAGAGGAAGCTTAAGGAAAGAAGTGAGCAGAATCTAATCGTGAAGAAATGGATTTCGATCGCATTACTTGAAGATTAAAATCTTGAGCTACTACTTGGAGTTAGAATAATATTGCTAAGAAATATGTATTTACATAGTTTTTCAATTGAATTGCATTGTAAGGACAAATTTTTCCGCAATAAAATAAATTTTGATTTTTTATATTATTTATTTATCCTTGCAATGGCGTGTATGAAAAATTGATATTTGAAAGATTCTATTATTAGCAATAATGGATTTGATTCTTAATTATGTTATTTGTGGAAAGGTCAAGAATTTACCAAATAGGGAAAGTTTCTCATCGTCCAAGTTTCAATTGGATAGAAACTTGGAATCATACAACAAGTATTGCATGATGAATGAGAAGTTTCATATTTGGAAATTAGACTAATTCGTTGACAAAGTGTCAAGTGAAGGACTAAGAGATCAAGTACAAAAGGTTGTGTGTTGATCAAGTCCACCACAAGAGTGACAAAGATATTCGTCATGATTTACTAAAGGTTTAGTGGATATGATTATACTTATAAGATTAAGTGTAATTCCGAGTTGATTTGAAAGAGTTTAAATCAATAGCAGAACGAATAAGAAGAATCAAGTAGGCAGAAAGATAAAAATTTCTTTATTCTAAGAAGAAGGGAGAGTACCTTTATTATGTTTTATGATAGGTCTTAATGATTAAGAACCATATCTCAATTGATCCTCTAAGTGAGTCTTAGTGCAATTGTATGTCTGAGAAGAGGAATCAAGAATTGAAGAAATGGTTAAATCAAGAAGTCAATCATACTTCGTTCCAAAACCAAGTCTTAGAGTTAAGATTGTGACAATGAGTGACAATTCTTAAGAAGGTTTATAACATTCGTCAAATGTGGAAAGTTGTGATAAGATAAAGATCAACTAGGACCACTTTTGTGAAATGTTTAGTCTTGATGAAAGCTACACTAACTCTTGAATATTTGTTTGTCGAGAAATATTTATTGACAAGAGAATCTTATATGTCAAGGCGTCAGTGGGAGTCTTAATGGTCTTGAAAAGTTTCAAGAACTAATCAAGAATAAACCTTATCAATCATCACTAGCACACGACTTGAGGTTTACAACCTATCGTGTTGACACTATCTTGTTTCTATGCCGTTCCAAATTGAGTTAATTATGCATGTGAGTTCTATGAGTTCTCATTTGAACGCATAAAAGGCAAGCACTTTGATCAATGAAAAGTACATTGATAGGAAAGGACGAGCTGCTTAACTACTTGGAAGACATGGTGGGCAGCCGTGTTACCATAAGGCAAGAGATCAAGATTGAGAAGGTTCGGTCCATATAAGTTTGGATTTGTCGCAAACTTTGGTTTTGGGCAAATTCGCATGGATAGGAACACATACACCACTAAAATCTAAGTGTCATAAGATTCCCTCCTTCATAAGAATGACTATGAGGAAATGCTTTCGCTAAGAGAGATTTTAGGAAGATAATGATTGTGAAAATTGTATTCTTGAATTCGATTATGGTTACGGTATCCCTTTCCATAATTCGAATTGTGAGATTTGGCAATTTGTCTGAATTGTTTAAACACACATATGAGTTATCTAAGGCAAAGGTGTGTAAGATTAAGAAGCTTAGATAAAATATTATCAAAGCATTAGGTATTAGAAATATGAACTTAAAGAATTCAATAAGTATTGTTTTTTGGAAGTTTACCTAGTTTTTGAATACATGTCAAAGCTAGTGGGAGCATAAGTGTTATGCTTATATGATAATAATCATCATGATGGTGGGAGCATAAAAGTTGTGCTTGTATGATTATTAAGGCAAGTATTGCAAGTTAGCAATATTAATTATAGAAAACAAGAGTTATAATTTGCAAAGTCGTAAGGGTTGAATAGTTGTTTTGCTATAATTAAGGGAGAGAATATTATGCTTCAATTCAAATCTAAAGGATTAGGTTGTGGAATGTTAATAAATTTAGTCAAGGATACATAGTGTGTTCTCAAATTTCGATTATGATTATGCATCCCTCTTCATAGTTCGAATTGTGAGAACGTGGCACATAAAATATTATGGCAGAAGATTGATAAAGTATCAGATCTTTGTAAGACATTAAGTGCTATAATATTTGACCATTCTAAAATTTTCCAAATGTCTAGCGCATTTAGAGGGAAAAAGGCTTAGAATCGGTTTTGACTAAAATAATTAAACAACTATCAAAGGACGATCCAAAGCTCGCTAAGGATTGGTCGCTTGTGAGTAGTTGGAAGTATGGTATTGGATGGAACATATCGACATTATTATGAATAGATAAGATTCTATTAAGAATGAGTTGTTATATGGCAAAATATGAAAATGTTTCCATATTGGGAGTTGGATATTGAGAATCTATGTCTAGATTAGAAACTTTTATGCAAGAAGGATGTTCAAAGGAATGTACTTTGAGTGAGAGACATCATATCTATAGAATTGTTTCTAATAGAGATTGGCCAAATCTTGATGATTTTGAGCTATGACTTTACGAAAGGATCATTGCATAAAATGTTAGAATCTAGCATATTCTACAAGTGACAAGAATTTGATATTCTTATACTTATGATAAGGATTGGGAGTTGTGAAATGAGTATGATTGGAAATGGTTTCATTTAATCTATTTCACAAAGTAAGGATTGTAGGTAAACATTGTGTGCATGCTGAGAGCATGGAACAAGTGTAGTTATAATTCTAGTGAGAAGTTGATTACCCGAAACAACAAATAATGAGTAATCAATATGGTGATTAAATAAAATGTTTTATTTATACCCAGAGTTTGGGGCCATATGGGATTAGTATTATTCTTGTGTTTCACTTTGCATGTTTTGACTTCCTGAATAATTAAATTGGTTCAGAACAATTAAATTATTCGAACGGACCACAGTCGTTCATATGTTGGAAGTAGATATGAATGAAGATTGTCGTGAATTGGTGCGTGGATTGTCTAAAGTGTATTAGACATAAGCAAATGATTGCTGCAACGTTCATGAGTGCTTATGAATATGAGTTTGAGCATTGGATTAAACCCATGCTCACTTTGATCACTTCATGGATTTTATCATGAGTGATTGGTGAGACGATAACATCTTATATTCTTGAAACCGAGATGTGTGAGTTGTATCTTGCGATTCGGTTACACATTGATAATATGTAAACGCACCAGTAACTCGGTGTTATAAAACATATTGTTGTGTGTGATTCGGTGAGTGAGTACAAGCAAGCATTGAATCAAAGTTTATCCGCTCCTTTTATCCAAAGTAGGATGAAAGCGATGTCTTTGGTCCCCTCGATGATTTAGTGATGACACTAAGTGCTTGGCCAAGCCGGGACTAAATTTTATGTGTTCAATTGTAGTCTGTTGTCAGTCATCATAAATCGGAAATCGGGAAACAACACATAGACAGACAGAATGATTTAAATCCATGTCTCAGTTTATACGATATCTAGAATGGAGGAATATATGATCCCTTATCTAAAGGACGTGTATCTGATAAGATCAGAGTTGACAGCGGCTTTTGAAAGCTATGATTACAGATCAGGATCTGAAGTCATACGCATAATAGTTATTAGACTTATCCAAGTAGGAGACTATTGGATTAGTGTCTAAGTTCATAACTATTTTGGTATGTACTTGATCCGATGGTGCCTGGTCCTTTTGGGTTGTCTGCACCAAAGCAACTTGATAGGATTAATTATGGAGGGAGAAGATTAATTATGATTTATTAATATATTATGAGAATAATATATTAAAGGAGAAATCATATTGTTTATTTAATATTAGTCAAGAATTAATTGATAATTAATTTTGTGATTAAAAGAGATTAATTAAACTTAAGGGACTAGAACTGTAATTATAAGATAATTGCATTTGGGCCATGGATCACCTTGGAATAATAAGTTTGACGAATTCTATGGGGAAACCCATTAGAAATCGTCCAAGGGTTAATCTAAAAGGGTCCATGGGCTGCTTAGGGCTTAAGCAGTCAAATTAGGGTTTCCTAGTTGAAAACCCTAATAGCCTACATGTATATATAGTACCCTTAAGCCCCAAAAACGTGAATAAGAGTTCCTCTTGGGTTTTGGACGTTCTTGGGCAGCCTCCTCTCTCCTCATTCTTCATCCTCTTGCTCTTGGTGTTTGTGAACCATTAGAGGAGTGACAATTGTGACTCTAAGCTTTCTAAATTCATTACAAGGAGGATTTGAGATTGTTATTGCTACATAACAAGCAAGGTAAGATCTAAAAAACCCTTTCACATGTTAATATGATTAACTGTATGTTAGAACTAGAGTTTAAAGTCTTGGATGAATTGCATGTACAATAGAGAAACCTAGATCCAAGCATTAGGGTTTGCATGAGCACATAGGATGTTCTTATGGCTAAAACCCATCAAATATATGGATCCCATATACTTCCAGTCAGTGGGTATCATTCATGAAACCACAACACCATACTTGCCCCCAATAAAATGGAATCGTCAAACGCAAAAATCATGTTTTAAAGGAAATTATAATCCGATGATTTCTTACTCGTGATTGAGTGAGGGATTCTAGGGACAGTCCATGTTAATGGCCTACTATTTGCTAAATAAGGTTCCAAACAAAAAGAACAAAACAGTCCCATATGAACTTTGGTTCAAGAAAAAGCCAAATTTGAGTTATTTTTGGGTTTGGGGATGTCAGGCAGTTATAAAAATCACCAAGCCCAAATGGAAAACTTTGGGAGAACATGGAAAATATTACACATTCATTGGATATTTCAAACATTCCAAGGCATATAGGTTCTATGTAATACAAGCTAACAATTCGGTGCCAATTAACACCATTATCGAGTCACGAGATGCAATTTTTGAAGAGTTGCTTTTTTCATTGATTCAAGTGTTTAAGAATCTGACTTTTGGCGCTAATGGAGTACAAAATCCAGAAAGTCAAGATGGTGTTACTATTCCAAAAAAAGAGCTTCGTAAAGAGGTCGAATTGCAAAAGATTTCGTTTCTGACTTCCAACTGTATTTGGTGGACAGTTCGAGGGATGAAATAAGTCTTAAATAATTATATTAATATAATATGAAGATGGTACTAAGACATATCAAGAGGCCATGACGTCTCGGGATGTTGTCTTTTGGAAGGAAGCTATTGATGATGAAATGTCTTTAATTCTTGAGAACAATACTTGGGTGTTGTCTGATTTGCCTCTAGGTTCTAAACCACTTGGTTGAAAATAGATATTCAAAAAGAAAACTAATGTAAATGGGACTATTGACAAGTTCAAATCCCATTTTTTCATTCAAGGTTTTAGGCAAAAACCCGGTGTTGACTATTCTGATACGTATGCTCCGGTCGCACATATTTCTTCTATTAGATTATTGATTGCCTTGGAAAGTATCCACAATATGATTATCCATCAAATGGATGTTAAAACAGCATTTTTAAATGGTGAACTAGATGAAGAAGTTTACATGAAACAGCTAGAAGTTTTTGTTATGCCCAGTAAAGAGCATATGTTATGTAAACTAGTAAAATATTTGTATGGGTTGAAATAAGTACCTAAAAATGGCATCAAAAGTTTGATGAGGTTATTTTTTCATCTAGTGTCAAGTTAAACCAATGTAAAAATTTTGTTTATATTAGATTTAATGATTCTACTGGTGCAGGCATGATCATTTGCTTATACGTGGATGACATGTTGATTTTTAGTACTGGCCAAGATCAAATAGATGAAACAAAGTAATTGTTGTCATCTAAATTCTCCATGAAAGATTTAGGAGAGGCCGATGTAATTCTTGATATAAGAATTAGGATGGTGAACAAGGGTTTTGTAATGGCTCAAAATTATTATGTTAAGAAAATTCTCAAAAGTTTAAAATTTAGTGACTGTTCTCCTGTGAGCACTCATATGGATTCAAGTGTGAAAATAATGCCTAACAATGGATTTCCTATCTAACAATTGGAATATTCAAAGGCTATTGGTAGCTTGATGTATGCAATGACAAGTACCAGGCTTGATATTGTTTATACAGTAGGAAAGTTGAGCAGGTGTACTAGCAATCACAGTGATGAACATTGGCAAGCGATCAATAGAGTGTTTAAGTTTCTCAAAGGAACCATGGATTATGGGTTGAGTTACTTGGTAAATACTTTGGTCTTTGAAGGACATTCGGATGCAAGTTGGATAACCAAAATGGAGGACCATTCATTAACAACTAGTTGGGTGTTCTTGCTTGGGAGATGTTCCATTTCCTGGTTTTCCAAGAAGTAATCTTCCGTTACAAACTTGACAATGGAATCTGAGTTTGTTGTGTTAGTTGTTGACGGTAAAGAAGCAGAATGGCTAAGGAATTTAGTCTATGAGATTCCTTTGTGGTCAAAGTTGAGAGCACCTATATCTATCCTTTGTGATAATGTAGCCGCTTTGGCTAAAGCCTACGACCCGGATTATAATGGAAAGTCTAGACACTTAGGTGTTAGACATAGTATGATTAGAGAAATAATCATGATCTGTGTTATTTCGGTAGAGTTTTTGAAATCACAACAAAATTTGGCAGATCACTTGACTGAAGGTCTACCAAGAGACTTAGTGCACAAGTCTATTATAGGGATGGGATTAAGTTCCATTTAATTATGTAATGGTGGGACACTCAATTCCCTTCTAATATGACATTAGGAGTTGAATTCAATGTGGAAAGCTCACACTTATAGTATAGATCCCATGTATGTGTTCGGTTCTACAAGTTAACCAGGTTGCAGTTTAACTTCTTAATAATTCATTTGATAAAATGTATGTGTGGATACATGAAGTAAAGGAATTATCTACGCGATTGTGAAGTGTAGCCGCATTTCAAGAAGTTGGGGACTTGGCCTTGATACAATCATGAGAGGATTAGGACACATGACTTTATAATAGTGTCATGTTGTATTTCGCTAGAAAGTTCAATAAACTAGTATGTATTTTACTTTCAGGTATTCAGTTGGGTTGAAGGGTTCAATTCTTCGAACACCCTAATTCTTGATTATTTGAATTGTTTGATACTAAAATAGGAATTCAATCATTTTGACATCTTCATTTATGTACTAGTTTGGTTTTTTTTAGATAATTTTATGTTAGCTCATGGGTTACACTTAAATAGGGGAGGCTTGTTTTTGATTTTAGTGTCACCTGGTATTTTACGTAATTGGGACTAACATGTGAGTTAAGGGCATATTATTTGTACTCTATATTATATGTTTGGTGAATGTCGAGTTCATGCACATATAAGATCGAGGCAAGGGTCAAGGTCGTCATGCCCCCTTGCAGAGTCCTAGGGGAGCCCCTAGTTCCTCTTTTGAGGCATAAAGAGAACCTTTTCTCTAATCATACTACGTCTAACACCTAAGTGTCTAATCATAACCATTGATTATGCCATTAATTTATAGATTTACATAACTAATTTAGAAGATTAATCCTAATCTGCAAAGTATAAATACGGCTCCACTTTTGAGCCGTAAAGAGAACCTTTTCTTCAACTCTTCTCTTCTAAACGAGTACTCAGAATTCTCTAGTGAATTGGTTTGTGTTTTTGTGCCTAGATACACAACTGTCCTTTTGGATTATCCTAGACTGGATTTTCTGTAACCCAAGCATA
This sequence comes from Lactuca sativa, assembly GCF_002870075.4. Taxonomy (NCBI): domain Eukaryota; kingdom Viridiplantae; phylum Streptophyta; class Magnoliopsida; order Asterales; family Asteraceae; genus Lactuca; species Lactuca sativa. Next base: position 114,698,699 of record NC_056630.2, on the reverse strand, counting down.
GGGTGGAAACTGATGGGTTTTGATCACTATAACACTCCTATGGTGCACATACAACTCTAATGCTTTGGATCTAAGTTTTCTCTAGTTATACATGAAATAAATGATTTTCCAAAGCATGAATCCTAACTACCATGCAATTTGACAGATGAATCATAAAATCTAGTTAGAAGGTTACCTCTTGTAGTAGCTTGAATTACTTGTTCTTTAAAAATTAGCACCTCAAGTGTGATGCCTCAAATGGTTCACAAAATACCACCAACAATTGGAGAACTTGAGAGAGAGGTTAGAGGCACTCAAGAATTCGACTATAGTATCTCTAAGATTACTAGTATGTTCATTCTAGCCAATGGGTTACATATATATAGTGTAGAATTCCAAGGTTTATGTGTAAACCCTAATTCTTACACTTAGGTTTGTAATGGACTAACACTATATGAAACCTTACATAAGCTTAGCCCATCACTAATCCACCATGGATTATTCGCCCAACCTATATTTATCATTGATTTACACAATCAGCCCCTATATATTTAATTAGTCTCTTTTGATCACCAAATTAATTCCAAAATAATATTTGATCAATACTAATTAAATAATAAAACTCTTTCTTAAATATCGATTCTATCAGATTGTTCTGGTGAATGCAACCCAAAATGGACCATGCTACTCTCGGGCCAAGTACATACCAATTATAATTATGGGCTTAGACACCTAATCCAACAGTCTCCCACTTGGATAAGTCTAATAACTATAACTGCAAGTACGACTTAAAACCGACTAGCAATCATAGCTCTTAAAAGCTGTTGTCGAACTTTGACATGCCATTTTAGATAAGGGATCATTTAATCCTCTGTTCTTCAAGATATCGTACGGACAAATACATGGAACATAGTCATACTTATTGTCCAGCAGTTTGTTTCCCAATTTCCGATTTGTTTGACATAGAACTTAATTGAACACATCAATTGAGTTCTGACCGGGCCCGACACATAAGTCAAAACAAAATCATCGAGGGGCCCAAGATATCGCTTTTAATTAATCCTCCAAACATCAAAAGGAACAGATAAACTTCGACTTATATGCTTGTACCAACTACTAGTCAAATCATACACAATAGCACGTTTTATAACATCAAGTTACTGATGCGTTTTCACACTATCAATGTACAACCAACTCATAGTCAACAACTCATATATCTCGGTTTGAAGACTATATGATATTATCGTCTCACAATCACTCGTGATAAATTCCATGAAGTGATTCATGTGAGCATGGGTTTAATCCAATACTCAAACCTTATGAGCACTCATGAATGTTGTAGCAAACTACTATTATGTCTAAACACTTTAGACAATCTACAAAGCCAAATTCATGAGAATCTTGCCTCAATACCTACTTCCAAAATATGATCGACTGTGGATAGTTTGAATAATTTTATTATTCTGGAAGTCAAAACATGCAAAATGAAACAATAGTAAACAATTAACACACGATAATAACTTTACTCATAAATAAAACCCCTTTTATTTAATCATCAAATGTCAATTATATTTTATCTATTACAAGCTTCTAAACAACTATCTAATAACTGAAACTAATATCGTCCTTCAGCCTAATGCTCCTCGTATGCTGCAAGTGCTTAACCCTACTCAGTCCCTTCGTAAGGGGATCTGCTGGGTTCTCCTATGACGATACCCTCTTTGCCACGAGGAGTCATTATTCTATTCGATGTCTTATGAAGTGATATTTTCTGTCGATGTGTCCGGATCTGCCATGATCCCTCGGTTCCTTGGCTAAGGCGACCGCACTCTCGTTGTAACAGAAAATATCCATAGGCTCCTTTATAGCTGGTACAACTCTACGGTCTCCGATGAAGTTCTTTAGCCATATTGTCTCCTTCGACGCTTCACTTGCTGCTATGTACTCTGATTCGCACGTTGAATCAGCTACAATCTCCTATTTGGAGTTTTTCCAAGTTATTGCTCCTCCATTTAGGGTAAATACCCAGCCCGACTGAGAGCGGAAATTATCTTTGTCAGTCTAAAAGCTGGCGTCACTATACCCTGTCACTATTAAGTCATCACTGCCACCGAGGGTAAGGACCCAGTCCTTAGTCCTCCGCAGGTACTTAAGAATGTTCTTTACCGCAATCCAGTGAGCTTTACCATGATTCCCTTTATATTTGCTGACCATGCTTAAAGCAAAGGCCACATCAGGGTGAGTACAAATCATAGCATACATGATCGAACCAACTGCGGAAGCATATGGTACTCGACTCATCTCAGCTATCTCGGCCTCTGTTCTCGGACTCTGAGTCTTACTCAGTTTAGTATTGCTTTGGATAGGTAAGTCACCTTTCTTGGAATTCTCCATGTTGAAACGCTTCAAAACCTTGTCTGAGTAGGTACTTTGACTAAATCCAATTAGTCTTGTACTCTTGTTTCTCAATATCCTTATCCCAAGAATGTAAGAACCTTCTCCAAGGTCCTTCATAGCGAAAAAGTTCTGAAGCCAGGACTTAACCTCCTGCAAGGTTGGAATGTCGTTTCCTATGAGAAGTATGTCATCCACATAATACACCAGAAAGCTAACTATACTCCCACTAGCTTTGACATATACACAAGACTCATCCTCTCTTCTCGAAAATCCAAACTCTTTGACTTTCTCATCGAAACGATGATTCCATCTGAGAGATACTTGTTTCAGTCCATAAATGGATTTTTCAAGCTTACACGCTCTATTAGGATACTCTGCACTGATAAAACCCTCTGGCTGACTCATGTAAACATCTTCAGCCAACTTCCCAATAAGGAAAGCGGTTTTGACATCCATTTGCCATATTTCATAATCATGAAATGCAGCTAAGGCAAGCATAACCCTTATAGATTTGATCTTCGCTACTGGTGAGAAGGTCTCATCATAGTCAACTCCATGTGTTTGAGTAAAGCCCTTCACAACCAATCGCACCTTATATGTGTGTACTTTCCCATCCATTTCGGTCTTCTTCTTGAAGATCCATTTGCACCCAACTGTCTTACGACCTTGTACATTGTCAGCCAAGTTTCAAACATGATTGTCATACATGGACTGAATCTCGCTATCCATTGCCTTTTTCCATTTAGGTTCATCCAAATTTACCAGTGTGCTATCACTGATATATGTATCACCATCTGTAGTAATATGGAATCCATATAACACAGGGGGGACACTAACTCTACTGGAACGCCTCATAGGTATGGACTTGTCAACTGGTTCAACAGGAGTTTCCTGCTCAGTTTGAGCGCTAGTGTTTGAGGTTCCTTCATCACTTAACTCTTGAAGCTCTTCAAGGTCAATTTCTCTCCCACTTTCCTCTTGGCATATGAGTTCTCTCTCTCTCTCGGAAAACACCTCTCCTCGCAATGAAGATAACATTGTCACTCAGTCTATAGAAGGATATCCAAAAAACTTTTGTGGGTAGCCGATGAAAATACAACGCTCACTACGAGGTTCGAGCTTGTCGTGAGTCTCACGCCTCACGAAATCCTCGCAACCCCAAACCTTGATGTGTGCTAACGAAGGAACCTTCCATGTCCACATCTCGTGAGGTGTTTTGGCAAACTTCTTAGTAGGGACTAGATTAAGGATATGGGCGGCAGTTTCTAAGACATACCCCCAGAATGAGATAGGTAACAAAGATCGACTCATCATGGAACGAACCATGTCCAACAAGGTTCGATTGCGCCTCTCAACCACATCATTAAGTTGTGGTAGCCTGGGTGGCGTCAACTATGAAACAATTCCACATTCCTTAAGATAGTCTAGGAACTCGATACTAAGATACTCACCACCTCGATCGGATCGAAGCATCTTTATCTTCCTGCCCAGCTGATTCTCCACTTCTTTTTTAAACTCTTTGAACTTTTCAAAGGTTTCTGACTTATGCTTGACTAAGTAGATATAACCATATTTGTTGTAATCAGCAGTAAAAGTCACATAGAAGCGGTTAGCATCCCTTGTGGAGGTTCTAAAGGGTCCACACACATCAGTGTGTATGAGATCCAATAAACCCTTGCCCCTTTCACAAGTACAAGTGAAGGGTGACTTGGTCATCTTTCCAAGTAAACAATATTTTCAAGTGTCATCCGAACTTAAGTCGAATGACTCCAACACACCAGCCTTTTGGAGTTGGCCTATGCGCTTCTTGTTGACATGTCCAAGACGACAATGCCATAAGGATGCCTTATTTAAACTATTGGAAGAATCAATGTGCAACACATTATTTCCTAAGTTGTCTACAACCATCACAGTGTCATGTACACCATTACAAGGCAATGCTTTGAAATAAAATACACCATTATAAAAAGCATTAATAGAACCAATTTCATAATCAACTGAAAATCTAAAACTTTGTTTGTATAAACCATGAAAGGAAATAATGTTTCTCACTATATCAGATAAGTAGCAACAATTATTCAAATCTAATTCTAACCCACTACTAAGCAATAAAGAATAAACTCCAATATTGGTGACAAACGACATTTTCCTATTCTCGTAGATCAAGTTCATCTTCTCGTGCTCCACATCCCTACTTCTTCTTAGACCCTGCAAATCAAAACAAATGCGGAAACCACAACCTATATCAAGGACCCAAGAACTGGAATGTGATGAGTTATTAGATAGAATAGTATAAATACATGCATGGGTGGGATTTATCTTCCCATCCTTGACATCTTGCAAGTATTTAGGGCAGCTTCGCTTCCAGTTCCCTTTACCATGACAATAGAAACACTCTGTTTCTTTTGCATTGGTAGAGGGATTAGCAGAACCAGCTTTGGTCCCACTAGAAGAGGATCCATCATGAGACTTTCCCTTTCGATTCTTAGACAGAGCCTTCTTCTTCTTCCCTTTCCCATGTCCAATTGCCAGGACTGGGGCAGCAGCAGTAGGAGTAGGAGTAGATACAACAGATTTTCCTTTTAGATTGCTTTCAGTAGTTCTCAAAAGGCCTTGAAACTTGCTAAGAGTGGCCTCCTCCTTGTTCATATGATAGTCATACGAAACTGATCATAACAAGGAGGAAAAGAGTGTAGGATAATATCAATGGCCAACTCTTCATCAAAGTTCACATTCAACTTCAGCAAGTGGTCCGCAAACCTTTGCATTTTCTGCAAGTGGGCCATGATGGACTCTTCATCCTTCATCTTTGTTTTAATCATGGAGGCAATGATTTCATACCTTTCCTGACGAGAACTTTGATGGTATCTTTCCATCAAGTCCTGGTGCATCTCGAAAGGGTAGTAGTCCTCATAGGACTTTTGAAGTCCAGCTGTCATAGTGGCAAGCATGATACAAGACACTTTTGTGGCATCCTTCTCATGTGCCTTATACTCAACAACCTCTTTAGGAGTAGCAGTGACTTCATCAATCTCCTTGAGCTCTTTGTCGAGGACATATTCGTTGTCCTCATAGCCAGTGACCATCCTAATGTTCTGAATCCAGTCGTTGAAGTTCGAACCATCAAAGATGACCCTCCCACACAAATTTAGTAAGGAGAAAGAGCCCAAAGGGTTTGATCCAGAAGCGGTGTTGGAAGACATCTGAAAAAGAAGGACAAAGTTTAGATTAGATAAGAATCCTTAATATAACACCCAAATGAAATATTAAGGCTAAGACCCAACACAATATTTTACAATTCGGAAGCAGGATGTCGTAATCCGATTGCAAAAATATATGAAGGTAGGTAAATGATGATTTACCAATTTCCACCATGAAAAACGAAATTGATTATTAAGTTTTAAATTGGATTGAAATTCCTATATTCTTTTGAGATTCATTGAACTTTTCAATGGCATGTTTAAATCTCGATTATGCCCTTCAGGTTTGTGACTGGGATACCGAGGATCACAAACAAGGTATGAATAACCATGCAATTATACTTGGTACTCTCGATGTCAGTTATTACCTAATCAATGTGTCGGTAAACCACACATGCTCCATTGATCTATGACAAACATCAAGCTACCCTTTGCCACCCTTGTTAGTCAAAGTTAGTGTGTCGGTTAACCACACACGCTCCACTAATGTCTTGGCAAGGTGCAATGTGCAATTTCATGGAATAGTATCCTTTTCACATTTTCCTAAAGTAACTAAGATTGGGAATTTAATAAAACATTTAGTTACTTTATAATTTTCATTATACTTTTAACAAGAATTAATGTCCTATCCTACCCGTTCGGCTAACAACCTTCCACCAGTCATGGAAGTGATGGGTGAGACTGGACACCCATTAAACAACCATTTTATAGGCAATAACATTATACCCCCTTACAGACCGGTTTCGTGAAAGAGGCCTACTAACGGTAAGACTAACTTGTCTTATACATACATACATACATACATACATACATACATACATACATACATACATATATATATATATATATATATATATATATATATATATATATATATGCATATACATATAATTATTAAACTTTCAATATTATAATAGTATAAGGGTTGAATTTTAAACTTTTAAAATTCTAAGGTTTGGAATTAAATGTTTCTTAAGTGAGACTTTACAAATTCCAAAACTTGAGCGCAAGTTTTGAAACTCTTCAAAACCCTTGGGTTTCATTAACTTATGAGTTAATGTATTTTAATGAATGAGACTCTTGATTTTCGATAACTTGAGGACAAGTTATGGAGTTCATTAAAACATTTAGCTCAATTTTAATTAATAACATTATCATATAAATTACCGTTGATCTAATCTAACTCATATAACAAGGCAATTTATATTAAATAATATGAATAATCATCTTATTATCTTAAAATTTGACAATTTTCCTTTAATTGGATGAGGATAATCATTACCATATCAAGAAAAATGAATTTTATGATATAAAATAGTTTGTGGTAATGATCTTAATCCAATTCTGGCCAAAAGGATCGAAAATCCGCAAACAGAATGATCTACTCGACGAGTGCATGAACTGGACTCGTCGAGTTGCCTTTTTGTGAGTGAACTCGTCAAGTCAGATCATTGGACTCGGCGAGTTCATCAGTCAGAGGCCAAGAATTCGATTTTTTCAGCTTTGAAAAATAACCAAGCATCAATATAACATAAAACAGTCCTAGGCTCTGATACTACTGATGGGTTTCGAACACTATAACACTCATGTGGTGCACATACAACCCTAATGCTTTCGATCTAAGTTTTCCCTATTTATACATGCAATAAAAAAATTTTCCAAAGCATGAATCCTAACTAGCATGCAATTTGACATATGAATCATAAAATCTAGTTAAAAGGTTACCTCTTGTAGTAGCTTGAATTACTTGGCCTTTAAGAACTTAGCACCTCTAGTGTGATGCCTCAAATGGTTCACAAAACACCATCAACAATTGGAGAACTTGAGAGAGAGGTTAGAGGCACTCAAGAATTCAACTATAGTATCTCTAAGATCACTAGTATGTTCATTCTAGCCAAGGGGTTACATATATATATATATATATATATATATATATATATATATATATATATATAGTGTAGAATTCCAAGGGTTATGTGTAAACCCTAATTCTTACACTTGGACTTGTAATGGACTAACACTATATGAAACCTTACATAAGCTTAGCTCATCACTAATCCACCATGGATTATTAGCCCAACCTATATGTATAATTGATTTACATAATCAACCCCTATATATTTAATTAGTCTCTTTTGATCACCAAATTAATTCCAAATTAATACTTGATCAATACAAACTAAATAATAAACCTCTTTCTCAAATATCCATCCTATCAGATTGTTCTGGTGAATGCAACCCAAAATGGACCATGCTACTCTCGATTCAAGTACATACCAATTATAGTTATGGGCTTAGACACCTAATCCAACAGAAATATCAATTCGAAGAGTGAACTTACATGATCCATCGGGAATCCTACACAATCCATCAGGAATCTGGTTCTCCACCATCACCCTACTCAAATATCCTCCAACAAAGAAATAATTTCTTTTTTATTGTTTGTTTGGAATAATTTGAAGTTTTTTTGTTTGAAGGATTTAAGTTTTTTTTTGTTAGGGGTCTGGCAATAACGTATAAAATCAAAGCCTAGGGTCACCAGTAAGCTTTCTCTTAGTATCTCTATTTCTTTTCCTTTATTTTTACTTTTTGTTTCAATCTTATTTTTGAAGATGTGGTGTTAGTCCTATATTATGGTGTTTATTAGTTCAGTTAGTGATTTACATTAAGAACAATGTCGTTAAAGTTACTAATGTTGAAATCACGCCAACAGTTGCAGAATCTGACCAAAACAAGGGGGCTGGAGAAAAGAATGGAATCATTTATGTTGCAAACAAAATCGTAGATACCTAACGTTCTATAATTAAGAGCCAATCCTCGGTAAGAAACAATTTACTCATACAATTTCATGTATCTACTGCTTATTTAGTTCCCTGAAAATTGAAAATTCATTAAACATTTGTCAAATTTCATGTTTACATCTTACTGATGTTGTTCATTATAAGTTGAATAATTGTATACTCGGGAATTTTTATTGAGGATTTTTTTATGGAATGAAATGATTGGTGACAAATTTGCGTACCAAGAAGAAGGTCTTCACAAGTCTGAATTCCTTCAGCTATAGAAGATTGCTTCGTTATCTAACAGAGTTACGGAAAAATGGTACATAGCAGCTCAATTGTTTCTATTCATTTTTATACATACCCATATTACACCTCAAGCTTCTGCTAATTCTTGATTTTTGTTGACAGATTCTCCAAATTTTGAGGTAGTTGAGGCAACCTTACCTAAAGTTCAGAAATCAAGTAACATGGTTCCCAGTAAAGACCATGAAATTGATGCAGTACCCACTAATAACAAATCGGGACTATCTGATGTGATTTAGAAGACGCTCTTAATGACACAATTGAGGATTGATTATAGATGAAACCATCGGATTCAGACATCTATTGTAAATCCAATCTAGATAAAAGGGCAGAAGTGCTTCTAAAGGCAACATATACTGACACTTTAAATTTTTTTAGCAATGAAGAGTATGATTCTATCTTATCATCTAATATGGTAATCTTCAACATTCTTTGCTCTAATATGGAAACTTTCACTCTTAGTATCAAGAAATTTGATGTGGATTTTTTTACTATTTATTAGGTACTCAAATCATGTTCCAGGATAAAGATGTTGCAAACTCCAACATCCTTTAGAGTTTAGCCAAAGAAGATTGCTTCCATTCTTGATGAGTGTTTTAGGGAATGATTAATGTAATATTTTACTTGGTTTGTTTCGTTTTTTTACAAAATCTTTGTTTTTCAACTTGCTAATTTAGCTTTAACTTTTCTTTGGGCTTTCTAAATAGGCACTTCAAAAAGCAACCAACTTTCAAAACCTGAGAACACTTTAGAGCAAAACAAACAAACACCAACACCATTTTTGATTAACCAGAGTATTATTATGGATGAGTCTAAAACCACTTCAGATGAGAAATCAAATTCTCCTACTTCTACTTCGACTCCAATTAAAACATCATTTGAAAGTACAACAACAGTTGCTCAAGTATCAAATGACAATCTTGTGGATACTAATGGACCAAATGCAAAGTTGACAAAGTTAAATTCACATTTAGAGCTAAAGCTGACAATTTGATGAATCTGGAATAGGAATTACCTATTAAAGATTTGAAATTAGTTGAAGTAACAACTTCTAGTCTAGAAATCGTGCCAAGTGTTGATAAAAATGACAATCAGAAGCTAGTTAATGGAAGCACACATGAATCACCACTAAATTCTCCCTTAATTAATCGGGATACAAATGACAATGAGAACTTATTTATGCTAATTTCTTTATTGCTAAAGAGTTATTTCCACTTATTTTACTTTTACTATACATGTTCAACTTTTTGTTTAGGTACTAGGATCCATATTCGTATAGGAGGCGTCTGGTAACAAAAGAAGAAAATGGAATAAATTTCATTAACAACAGATCTTTTTGAAAGATTATATAAGGTGAAAAAGGCATAAGATTCTAGCTTCTACGAGAGCAAAAATGTTGGAAATTAGGTTATCTTTCTTTTCTACTCAATAACTATATCAGGTATTCAATAAAACAATTTACCACAAATGTGCATCACCAAATAAAGTAGTGGGTTACATTTATTAATAAATCAGTTGTTTTATTGTTAAGGATGGGCGTGTGAATGCATTGTATGTTATATACATTTTGTGAGATGGATTTCTCATTTCCAATTGAACTTTTGACCATTTTGCCATTGTCGTTGTCGTTTCTTGGTGGTAGCTATTGTTATGTTCCATGTAAATGAAATATATGAATGTTACAAATATTAATACTCTCTAATAATAATCATTAAGGAAAAAAATTAACAATAACTATGTTGATTGTTTTGTATTTTATTTATATGCATATCTTCACTAGGTCTTCACTTTTGATCTACCATACTTAAAGAAGCTGAGGTATTGGGTGATTGGAAATGCTCCAAATCACAAATATGCAATATTTAGGTAGTGAACTATTGGAATTGACCAATATTATGGTGATCATATTTCCTATTTTTGATTTATTTAAAAAAAATTACTACAACAGCAGAACTAGCTTTTAAAAACAATTGGATATATATATATATATATATATATATATATATATATATATATATATATATATATATATATATATATACATATATATATATATATGTGTGTGTGTGTGTGTAGGCTTAGGTTATTGTGTTCTAGCTAATTATTTTGTGGATGTAGCAATGATTGTGGACCAATAATTTTAGTTATTTTAAGAAAGACAGTTATCTATATTATTAAATTAAAAAAATCAAATAATACCATTTAACTAAAAAAAGGGTAAAATTGTAAATTTTCATTACTTTCAAATTAGGAAACACAAATTTATAAAAAAAATCGGATTTTAACGGATTTTTTATTATTTTAATTTTGAATTCTGATTTTTTTTTAATCAACTCAATTTTGATTGTGTCAGAATGCATATTCTGGCATAATACAACTTCTAACATAATTGAATTCTGACAGAATACATATTTTAATTGAATGAACATAATGAAGAATATCAAAATTTTGAACCATGAGTTTGAAGAATAAGAACATTCTTAAAGAATAATCATCTATTATTAACAATATTCAAGAAACTAATGTCCAAAAATAAACAAATAAAACAAATTTATAGTCACATTCTATAAAAATATAATGTCATTTTTGGAATATTTATCACATTGTACAAGCATACAATGTTTTATAGGAAGTCATTCTGAAAGAATCTTCATTCCATAAGAATACAATATTTAATATAAGTCATTCATGAAAGAATCTTTATTCCATAAAAATACAATCTTATTCTTGAAAGAATCTTCATTATCATTATCAGTGTCGTGAATCTCCATTGTCACGAAAGTATATCTTAATTTTCACTTGTCATTGTTGTTCCAGCTAACCTTGCTACATTCTGAGTGGTCCTGAAGCAAAACACATATACATATAATGAAGTTCACGAATGTAAATACATACAACTCTCAACAAATAAGATGTAGAAATATTAGACATTCTATGCAAAAATTGACATAAGAAAGAACAAAAAAAAGTCATTTTTTTGTTAATAGTACTTGAGGTAACATCAAGATTTCTACAACAAAACTTTTTCTAGCACTATGACATGAAAACAACAATTGTTATTATAAAAATGGCAACATTTTGTATAAAAAAAAACTTAGCACTTATAACGATTTGTATAAAAACTTCACTTGTAGCAAGTAAGAATAATAAAGCTGATATTAATGGGGTAGGAACAATCTGAATAAGCACAAGGTAATGAGAGTGTTCTGTGATCCAAATGCTCACATGTAATGGGGGATCCTCCTTATAAAGAAGAAAAGATGTAAACACATGCTTCATTTATCCAGAAGATTGTGTTTATAAACCCTATATGTTTCCATTTTCAAAGAGCTTTGATCTTTTAGTTCAATATAACCTTAGAGTTAGATTTAACCTCCGTCCTTATGCTTCTTATTCTGTTATCATGAAGTGCTTGACCTTGACCATCAATGTTTTTAGATCCTAGGATTGACTTGTTCCATGGTAATCTGAATGTGTATCCTAATTTAATTACAGGAGGCCACACCATGTTATAATTCAAGAAGTTTCTCAAAGAAACATATAGCCTGAGGTCGAAAATCGGAATAGAGATATACATCCTGACTTGCTTCTTGTTTTTAAAAAGAAATCAAGAATATTTGAAAATAAATATACGATGTTTGGAATGTTGGAAGAGATTAGGTTACAAGTGGTGCTGATCACAAAGATAAAAGATATTATTTTCTTACCTCAAGGTCGATGCTTGTCCAGGTTGTACCTTACGCATTGATAGGGTTACAAGGTGAGGCAGCCAAAGAGTTTTATTCCCCTGAAATCACCACCATTTACGCTCCCCTGTGATGGAAGAAGCATCAGTCGTGCAGTGTTGGAGGCACAATTGACCGTGAAATAAGTAGCCCGTTGTCGACTAGGGTTTTCCAATTACAGACGTACTGCTCTGATGTCCCACCAGTTGATCGTCGTCAATGCAATAGACAATATCTAGCACACTCCTGAAACAAAAAAATCCATTTGCGAAGTCTTAAACAAAGAGACAGAGCATCAGCGGGGAAGATGTGTATTCGTCAAATGGGGGTGGAGAAGATGAGGATAACTGATGATTTTAAGAGTGATAAGTAAGGTTTGAGAGAAAATAAAGTAACTACTGATAATTATAGGGCATAAATATTTGATTCGATTAATTAAATTGTTAATTATAATTTAACATTACTAAAATACCATTTATTAGGTTTTTGAAATGATTGGCCCACAATCATACGTAAATTCACACAATAAATAGTTAGAATAAATGAACATACATATCTCTCTCTCTCTCTCTCTCTCTCTCTCTCTCTATATATATATATATATATATATATATATATATATATATATATATATATATATATATATATATATATATATATATATATATATATATATATATATATATATATATATATATATATATATATATATATATATATATATATATATATATATATATATATATATATATATATAAGCTGGCTACAACTAGAATATGGATTTTGTAGGATAACATATTTGAGGGTTGTGCATTAAATTTTAAATAAGCATAAATGCAAAAATTATCAATGTACTTCCATTGATTTGTATATTATAAGGGAGCTGATCCATACACAATAATTTTTCTCCATACACAACAATTGGTGCTTTAAAATGTTGTATTGTACAACCATATAATACATGAATTGTTGTGTATGGCAAAAATTTGTGTTGTGTACGAATTAGTTCCCATATTATAACATTGGAGCAATAATGACTATTTTTCAAAAGCTAAATTATTGTGTTCACATAATCAATTAAAGTGTATCATTTGAAAATTTCCAGATTTTAATTCCATTTAAACTTACTGCTATTTTAATTTATTTCTTTTCTTGTTTCTCAACCAGATGGACAAAAAGCAAAATGTTTTTGTGAAGTAAAAGTTGGTGGTAAGATGATTGTCCCTTGCAATTTGTCTTCACACAAGAGGTTATCATAAGGTATTCATTATATTTAGGCCTGACAATTGGGTCGGTTCGGGTTGGCGGGTCACAGGTAGGTGGGTTGGCGGGTCAGAAAACATAAACTCAACCCAACCCATATAATATATGGGTTGATGGGTTGGCGGGTCACGGGTTGGTGGGTTAAAAACATCAACCCAACTTAACCCATATACCCCGTTTAAGCATATGGGTTCGCGGGCTCACCAGTTAATGGGTCAAACCCAACCTAAACAACATATTTTAAAAAATGAGGTTTTTTCAACATAAATTTATAAAATGATTAAAGTAATTAACATAAAAAAAAAAAAGAGTTTTCAACATAAATTCATAAAGTCAATAACATCCAAATAATAATAAAAAATAAAAACATTTATAGAAAGTGGATGTGTTCTTCGTTTGTGACTCGTGAAAATAACGACATGTATTTTTTTTTTCTGATTAACTAACCGCAAATGCAGATTATTCACATACGAATACGGAAGGAATATAATGATACGAAATATTACGAATACAGATGGAAATCAAATTTCATTAATAATTAAATATATCATTTTTTAAATGTAATATATATATATATATATATATATATATATATATATATATATATATATATATATATATATATATATATACACACGGGTTGGCGGCTTGACCCGCAAACCCAAACAGATAACCCAACCCATGAAATAAACGGGTTGGTGGGTTGACGGGTTAACGGGTTAAAAATCTCAACCCAAACCCGTCTATTTTCGGGTTGGATCAGTGTCGGGTTACGAGTTAGGTCGAGAGTTATCACCCCTAATTATATTCACGAAATTTAACATTCATGATTGGATGACATGAGTTTAAGTTGAAAGTTATATTTATTTAATATTGTAAATACCAAAGGATGTATAAATACACCTCTCAACACACACAATAAGTAAGTTCTGCTTCTCTCTCTCTCTCTCTACATACATAATCGGGATCCTTCAACTCGAAAGACCCGACCTCATTTTGTATAGACACTAACTTGATCATCGGAGGCCACTCCCAGGACTTGCGTCTCTAACGATCATCATTTATTGTTTATGAGTGTAACATGAATCAAATCGGGGCTTGCTAACGCATCAGAGCACATATCCAAGATCTCGACTTGATCAGCATCAGGACGAATTCCGGGTTACATCATAAAGTCATGTTGTAATTTTTGCAATGAGTAACCGATGCATCATATGCCATATTTTAATGTTTAATATCTGGAATGAAGTCAACAAGCTTTAGGTATCAAATTCTTTGACTTTGATTTTCTTGCAAAATATGCTTCTAATTTTGAGTTGTTGGGATTAGTATCGATTTGATTTGCAAGTACTTGATTCTGCTACACTGTTCCTTTCACATATTTATGCCTTAGAAGGTGAAATTGACCTTAAGACAAGGAATATACAGTGATTCAATTCCATTACTTAATTGAAACTTCAAAGGAAGCAATCCACATATCTGAAACATCTTCACCATGAGAAAAAACTTTGCCCAATCCATTATTACTTATTGATTTGTTATGATGGAATCCATTCGATATCTACGTTTGTGTGCTTGTATGTGACTGTATTTAACTTTCTCCATTCTAACTTGGATGAAGCAGCCGTTGATAGGTTTCAAACATGGAATAGCCAAAGCCGAAGTAGGAGTACAACTGGAGTTACAGCTGGACACTTATCTTAAGCGGAAGCTACAGTTGCAGATCCATGAAATCAACTTCCTCTACAAAGCAAGAAAAGTCAAACCATTGGTAAACGAAATTTAAATATATATATATATATATATATATATATATATATATATATATATATATATATATATATATATATATATATATATATATATATATATATATATATATATATTCAACGGATCCAAAAAAAAAACTTTTGCTTTAATATCCTCACCATTCAAACCCGGCCTTCATTTTGTTCATATCAATTTATAAAAAAAAAAAATTGTCCTCTAAGGATGAACATTTTGACCAAAAAACTAAACTGAAATTAAGATGGAAGTGAGGTGATCACATGGGTAGCAAACACACCTGGCCACATAGGGAAGCCCTCGCACTTCTCACCCACACAGTGATGCCTGGTACTATGTAATAGTCCAAAGATATTCCAAGTTCGAGGTTTTAACTTGAAACTAATATGCGAGCTTATTGGATTATTTCGTGAGTAATGGCATGCTTACAATAAACTTTGCTGATTTTAACTTTAAATTGTTGACATGGAATAAACGAGATTACATTGATCACCAACTCATTACACTGAATTTGTATATTCTTGGTTGTGTTTCGCTGCTGCTCTAGTGGTGCATTGCTTTTCTGGTGCTTAGAGTTGGATACTCCATTGTGCGGTTCATAATTTTGATTCAAATTTTGGTGGCACGTAATCGACTAGAATAATTTTTTTGATTAAAAATATAATGTTGTCTTCTGATACAACACTATAATTCTCCAAGGTTATATACTTATATGCCATGCATGGTAGTCAATAGTTAAAGTATAAAACTTGGTTCCTATTTGATCATATATAAACTGTTATTTTTTTTCTTTTTAGCATAATATTAGTTGAAATCTCAATTTTCTAAGGTTTAAATTAAAAACTTGGTAAAATTTTAAAGTACCCGACCTAACCCGATACCGAATAACCGAATTGTAATTCGGATCGGTTATTGGTTAAACATTCGGCTAAAAAAACTTGAATAAGCCGACCTGATGTAGATTACAAGATATTAACAGCTAATGGGTTGGAAGAGATGAAAGATATATATTCCACCAATACAAATTAACAAATTTTCCTTGTTCATTTTCTTATTTTTGGCATTGATTGCTAACATACACTTGATTGCATCTCGAATGATGACGATAGGGACGAAATTTTTGAATAACTTGAATACAAATCCTTCAGCCTTCAAAAAAAAAAAACCTGGAATACAAATCCTAGTTAGAAAGATAGGAACCAAAAGGAAAACATAAACCCATGTTATTATCGAATCAAAGTCAACCATGAAAATGTGAATTGTGTGACAACTGTTCAAGTATTGGTAGTAGTAGTAGTTACACGCAATCGGCCAAGCTTTGGCCTAATCAGTCAAGAACAGAGCACAATCCTCACCAGTCACCAGTCACCAATACCATGAGATCGTTAACCACTTTTTTTTTTTTTTTTCTGTTATGCATTTGTGTCAATCTCAATTCCAGTCATTTTGTTTCAAGTCCTCTCAACCAGAACAAAAAGAAAATAAATAAAAAATATAACTATAGACGTCGGTTGGGGTGGTCTTCCTCTTCCGCCTTTCCACTTGTACAGTAAATTAAAAAGAGAAAACCATCAGCTATTAGAAGGTAATTGCGGATGAGCTTCCGTCGGCAAGTGGTCTCCCGGAGCCAACAGTTTCTGTTTTACTAATCTTGTAATCTTTTCCAGTAACTGTCCAGCTTTTCTCTTCCCTCTATCAGTCCCATGATGTAACAAATCCATCAATTTCCCCATAACCCCAAGCTCTTGAGCCTCCACCAAATACTTCTGATCACCGGAACAAAGGTGGACCAAAACCGCCGCTGCGTTCTCTTTATTCCTCGGAGATCCACTTCCGATAACCTCAACCAAAACCGGCACCGCCTCCGCTTTCCCTATCGCCAATTTCCCTTCCGGATGGCTCGATAGGATCGCCAAAATCGCCAACGCCTCATCCTTCATCCCGCCGTGTGCCTCCGTCAAAAGCTCCATCAACATCGGAACTACCCCCGCCCTAACCGCCCTCCCTTTATTCCCCTGATAAATACATAAATTAAACAACGCCGTCGCAGCGTCCTTCTTCCCTCTCTGTGTGCCTTCACTCAACAACAACACAAGAGGCGGAATCGCTCCTAACGAACCTATCGTCACCTTGTTTTCGTCGATTACAGAGAGACTAAACAGCGTCGCCGCCGCATTCTCCCGCGCTTCCATGCTACCTTTCCGTAACACCTGAACAATCCCCGGGACAGCGCCGGAGGACACGATACTCCCTTTGTTGTCTTCACAAATCGAGAGGTTAAGAAGAGCGGTCACCGCGTGTTCTTGCGTCCGGGAATCGGGCGCTGTGAGGAGGTGAGTCAGTAGCGGGATCGCACCAGCCTCCGCCACGGCTACGCGGTTGTCGGCGTTACGTTTTGCGAGGAGGCGGATTTCTCCGGCGGCGGTTCTCTGGTCATCGGGGCTGATGGAGTTAAGTTTACGGAGGAGGTTTTCGATCATGGAACGCTCCGCCGGTGTGCAAGCGGAAGCCGACTGTTTGGCTCGTTTTGGTGGCTCCATTCCGTTTGTTTCACACCATTGAGCTATTAAGCTCCGTAATACGTAGTTTGGTATGAGTGCAGTACTGGTTAACTTTTGTTGCGTTTTGGGACATGTGCTGTGGCCTTGTTCCAGCCATTTCTCTATACATGTTCGCTCATACGTCTATAAAAATACAAAAAAATATAAATTTAATAAACATGAAATTTCATGATTACGATATGAAAAAGGTGAAGTTCATTATCATTTACCTGTCCTGTGGAGACGATGACAGGATCTTTCATTAACTCGAGTGATATAGGGCAACGGAAATCATCCGGTATGATGCTGTTCTTGAGATTTTTGACTACTGTTCCTTGTGTGCAACTTGGAAGATGAGAAGTTTCTACTTTTGGATCATGAGTTTCTGTTTGTACGAAATCTTTGATGCGTTTTAGTAGTGATGACATTTTTTCTACAGTTTCTTCTGGATCTCCAGTTATGGTTACCATTTCGTGTAATGCTATTGATTCGTGTGTAAGGTCGGTTATTTCTGTTAGGTGTAGTTTTTCAGCCAATCGGTTTAAGACAGCTGGATCTTCTTCAACATTGATGTTTTTGTTGTAAAGAGAGGAGAGATCTTCATATAGTTCAACATCTGGTGGATCGATTCTTCCTTTTGCTCTTCTGAATTGAGCAAGAACAAGCTCAACCTGTTCTTTTACTTCATCTGAGATGTCAAGATTATCAAAAGAAATTCCACTCAGATCTTGTTCCAATCGAGCTGTAACTTCCTGATATCTAGTCATGATTTGATCTCTCTCCAAGACCTGATTCAGAACACCATAATCAGACACAAGAAGTAATAAAGGATAAGGCAACATTTTGTGTACATGAAATTTCAGTGTAAATTTACAAAAGAAAAACAAGTTTTATCTCCTTTGTGAGTAATTTCTTTTTTTTGTCTTGTTACACATCTTCAAATGGTAAAAGAGTAAATCAAGTTATGTTGGTCTAAACATGGAGGCAACAAGAGCTTTCAGAATAATGATAGATTAATAGCATAATCTAAAAAAGCATTAGTTGACAGAATCAATAATTCAATATAACAATCAGAGTTAGGACAAGAGAAACCAGCAAAACAGATTTCCCAAAACAGAAAGACAAGTTGTCCAATTCTAACTGGCTTAATTGCAAACTCGTAAATTAATTAAATTGACAGAATCTCATGCATTAATATCAAAAGGAATTTTGGTAATAAAACGGTATTTAGTTTAAAATTTGCTTACTCTTGAATGCATAAAGCAACGTAATAATGTTTGTATTCTCTGACTTTTGAATAACAGAATAAGCATTGATTTCACTTAGTAAAATCTAGACATGTTTAAGAAAGTGGTTGCAAATAAATGTAACTGCAGTGGTATTATACTATTATACTATTATCTCTCAAGCACAAAATACAAGATCATACAGATAAAACAAGTAGATTACTCGAGATCTTCATTTTTTCGGGGAAGATTATATATCTACAAAAACGCTACTGGATGAATAAATTGATTGGAGTTAAAACGTATAACCCTAGGTGAGCTTCAAAGGATTCTTAATCGCCTAATTATTCAGTATGTCTTTAACAAAATCAGCTTAAAATTTTCACGGATTTTGAAATTTCATGTAGAAGATACAGCTCAATCATTAATGTTGCATCTTCCTACCAAATTAGGAACGAAAAGCTACAAACAGAAGATAATCAGGATTTTGATACTCAAAGAAAGGATTAGATTCAATTGACAGAAACTTACCAAATATATCTTGCTGCCTTCACTCCCGATTCGAAGTAATTCCTTAGCAGATTCCATAGCCTCCATTAACGAAACCAAGGCTTGATGAGAATCATCAGAGAGTGGCTCCTTAATATCACGGATTTCTTCAAATAGTGGAGTTAAGAGCTTTAACCTCCTAGCTAGATTAGAGAAAAGCTTCTTCACTGTATACTGGTAGTCAGAGATTGCAGATATCTCGTTTACAATAGCAATCAATTTCTGAATCAGTCCACCTTTCTCTCCTTCTTCCGCCATCACAACAGCTTCCTAACAAAAATCTAAAATGAAGACTAGAATAACACAGATTCAAAAGCTTCAAGAAATTCAGGGGAGAAGTTTCTGTCAATCGACGATAATGGTGACCGGAGATCGGAGCAGGTTGGAATCCATTGAGAGAGAGAGAGAGAGAGAGAGAGAGAGAGAGAGAAATTGGTGAGAAGTAGGAAAAGAGGAGGGCTTTTTGTTGGAGAGTGGCGCGGCTTGTGTGAGCTTAACCTTACAAGTAACCAGGGTTTAGTGATGATTCTGTTTTTGGCAAAGTCTTACCTGGAAACGAGTTAACAATAATGACTCGGCTCAGCTCGGCTCGGCTTGGATCCGAAAGAGCTAGTTGAGTTGAGTAGGGTAATGATTTGACTCAGCTTTCCACCACGTGTTCGGTCTGTTATAACTGACACAGTGAGGTCTGTAATATCGTTAAGTTAGCACAGTAACTTTCATCGTTTTCTACTCTTTTGTCATTCTTTATGGCTCGTTTAAATTTTATAAATACATAAAATTTTATATTTAATAAAATATGTTATATATTTCAATTGTTATTCAAATGAAATTACAAAAATGATAAAAAGTCCAATAATTGTTCTGGAAAAGAAATATAATTAAAATCATAAAAATAAAATAATTAAAATAAAAAAAATATTAAATATAAATATTCAGTAGATATAAATTAAATATAAATATACTTCTAATACAATTGGTAGGTTAAAATCATATTGAAATTTCAACCATAATTCAACCCATTTAAACTAGAGAAAAAAAAGACAAATATAACCATTTTTTAGTGAAAATGTCACTATAACCCAACTAACTTGCAACTTTTTGTTTAAAAGGTCATTTTCGTTTTGTTTGTTTCTATGGGTATGAAGTCTAATTTATAAGGTTTAAAGGCCATTATTTTGAAAGTGAAGGGGTCACCTAATGAATCTAGTGGTTTGATACCACTTCAGGAGCTTTGAGTTGCCACTTTTGGTGTTTCAGAGGTTCTAGATGCATAAAGTTGTCACCTTTAAGGTTAGATCCATCCAAGCATGAGTTTATGCCATTTTTATGAAAGTATAATGCTATATCTTGAAGTTGGGATCTATTGGGGCATGCAAAGTCACCAAGTCAGTGATTGTATGGTTCTAGACATCTTTTAGGGCTTAGATCTATGTTTTGGGCTTTTGGTCTTAAGCATTAAGAGCTTAAGACTGATTTTTGGCTTAATAGCTTCGTACGTTGGGCATACAAGTCCGTACGCACGACGTACAACCCAAGTTGCATGTACGCTTAGCGTACAACTCAGTACGCCCCGTGGACTCAGTCTGTTGGGCTTCACATCTTTTGGGCCTCGGTTAAGTCACTTCTTCAGACCTTAATGGGTCATCTGGAATCAAGCTTTTGGACTAAGGAAAATTATTGGGCTTTTGGGTAAGGCCCATATAAGGGGTTTGGGCCCAATTTAGAAAATTGGGCCATAAATGGGCCATGAATGATTATTTGGTTTTGAGCCTCTTAGATTGTGGATTTGGGCCTTAGTCTTGGATCAAACTAGTTCAGGGTTAAAATGGTTATTTTACCCCAAGTATGGATTATTGGATATAGATTGGAACCTAAGTGTTAATTAGGTATTATTTTGTACTGATAGCTCGGGAAGTCGTCAGGGCAGCAGCTAGGGATCTCCAGTGTGATTCAGCATTCGAGGTGAGTTTTCTCACCATGTGTAGCGGGTCGAAGGCACCAATACCGACCCATGATCTGACATGTTAGAATCCTCATTGTTTGTATGACACTAGTATATGTATGTTCTTATATGCTTTCTAGGCGGGGCCTGATGATTATCATGTATGCTATTAGTTGTTATATGTTATGATTTGTATGTGGTCGGGGCCCATTATACTCATTGGAAGGGGCTCGTTATTCAAGTTAGGGTGGGGCCCATTATACTCATTGGATAGGGCCTATTATGCGAGTTAGGGCGGGGCCCATTGTACTCTTTATGCGGGGCCTGTTATATGTTATGTATGTATGGCATGCGGTATCTTGGGAACTCACTAAGCCTTGTGCTTACGGTTTTTCAGTTATGTTTCACGTACTTTCGGTTCCAAGGGGAAGAGCTCGGGTTGACTGCATCGCACACACCATATGGATTCCACATTTGAGATTTCACTCTGATTTTTATGATGTTTGATACACTTATTTTATTCGGGATGTATGGATAATGCTGGAATACTATTTTTACTTAAATTAAAGATGAAAATTTTGGGACATTACAAGATCCTCCAAGAAAAACACCTAATTCATCTCTACTTAGGGATCACTCTACCACTGATTGTCGCCTCCCATGTCGAAGTCTAAAATCAACCAAACCAAACATACTCTAAGCATTACTCTCGGTATGCAAAATGGAATATGAATAACCCTCGAATGATAATAACCATACCATTATAAATAAATTCTAATTCCTAGGGGCAATCGCTTCTGACATGACCAATCTTGACACACTTAAAACAGCCTATACCTCTAAATCAACATACCTTATGATGCGGTTTCCCGCACTTACCGTAATGGCCTTCTCCCTGCTAGCCTCTAACTTGTGAATCAAAAGTATTAGGCTTCTTCACTGATCCCTCTTCTTCCAGAACCAAAAATAGCACCTGCTTCCTCAGAAGCTCCAAATCAATCTCCTGTTCCTAGGCTTTGGCAATCATATCCACCAAGGTCCTACAACTGGACATGCTCACAAACTCCTGAATGCCATCCCTCAGCATATCATTATACATCGTCTTCTTCATCTCCTCATATACACCATACTAAGGAATTAGTAAATCCCTCCCCCTGAACTTGGCGGTGATCTCCATCACAATCTTCGTCGTCTAGAGAAGGTCTTGGAAATCCCTTGCCAATTGTTACACCTCGATAGTTGGTACATACTCTACCCTGAACCTTGTCACAAAATCTGCCCAAGACATGGCCACCACGACCTCCTCCCCCAAAGTGTGACCAACATCCTCCCATCAGTCATGGGCTCTATCCCTTATAAGTCAATATGAAAATCCTACCTTCTATCCCTCAGGACAGAAACTCGTCCACAAAGCATTCTCCATGTCAGCAATCCACCCCTACTCGCAATAGAGTCCTTCTTCCTGAAAAACTTTGGGGCTCCTCAACCCTTGAACTCCCAAAAATAGAGAGCCTGCACCTCAATCTAACTAGACACAATCTCTGCATGAAAATTCCTAACCTACTCATTCAACAACTCTATTATCCCCTCCTTGATGGTACCAGACATCACAAGAGTCCCATCCAAGATACCGCAAGTGATCTTAGATGAAACGAACTCACGAATCCTCTAAGCAATCGGCTCAGCACCATAGCCTAAACGTGAACCAGAACCAGAACTCCTCTATAAGTGCTCATCACCATACTAAAAAAGCAACCATACAAATGATGCAAACATTCCCAAAGAATCCGCACTCCCCAGGCTTCTAAGAATTTTCATGACTCTCCTTGATTCGAGTATGGATCTTGTACTTTCTATAGTACAGCCCCAATACTACCTTCCACACCTATCCATGCTTTCCTCAATAATTATCCTGAATCCTCTAAGTCACCATCTCAAACTAGTACTCCTCATACCCGCTAAACAACACTCACTCGCATTAAAACACTTCCTAGGCTCTCCTAGGATCCCTACCTCACCCTGTCATCAGTTGTTGAAGAACTCCTAAAAATTTCAGCTAACTACTTCATGAATACTATTACATGCAACCAAGCTTAAATAATCTTTAGAATAAAATACCCAACCTTACAACGGTTAGACTCGAATAAGAGCTGCATAATAGGGCCAAAGCAATCATCCTAATATTATCTAACCTTTGCAACATGCAACTTAACATGTCCATTTAATAGTTAGCTGATATGTGCATAATTAGTTAATTATTTAGTATACATTTTTATTCATTTTTAACTAATTATGTGAATAATATGGACAAAAGGTACTTAATATTGTTTAAAATTTGTTTTCAGTCCAAAAGATATGCTTGGGAGTGAAAGGGAGCAAGGGAAAGCAATTAAAGACCAAAGAATGAAGATTGAGGAACAAAAGTCCATCTACTCGGCGAGTACACGCGCTTACTCGGCGAGTCCAGCTGAATATTCCAGAAGATAGCCACGACTCCTGATCTAAGACAGATAACAACGAGTCTACTCGGCGAGTTGGGTCTGCTACTCGCCGAGTACCCCCTGTTTTGAGATATCTATAAAAATCGAACCTTTATCCGAGGGGAACACACTTTTGGCGATTTTGGAAGATCCTTCTGCGATTGAGAGCACTGGAAAACGCTGAGGAATTCTAATCTCCAACCTTTTGAAGAATTGAAGCAACTAGGTTAATCATTCCACTTAAGCTTTAGGATTTGATGATGTCTAATCTAGTTGAAATTGTTTTTGTGTGTGATTTTACTGCAACTATGAACTAATTTCGTTTTTGTTTCTGTTTGGGGAATACCAAGGAACTCCTATGGTTTAATTCTTAGTTTTGATTAATTGTTTATCGGTGATCTATTAAATTAAGTTTGTTAAAGACCCTTATGCATGAATCATGATTATTTTCTGTTAATTGGAAGACAATTAAGTTGCATGAACATCTCTTAGTTGTTAACCTCATATGTCTATGTGAACACCAATTCATATGCTTAGGAATAATGATTATGAAACTAAGATTAATAAGACAATAATTAGATTAAGGTGTGAGCTTGTTTGAGAAACCATCAACAAGAGGTTAATTGATTTACTAAATTAATTCACCACTACAAATCTTATTTAATCCAAATCATTAATCTAGGGAATTAATTAGTTTAAACATTTGATCACTGCTTAAATTAATTAATTTTCTAAGGGCTAGGAGTAATGAACATTAACCTAACCACTTTAATTGGTAGCCAATAACAATTAATCTATCATAAACACAAATAACCATAGGAGTGAATTGGTTGAACCTAAATAGAAACATCTTTATCAAATTTGGTGAATTAGCTGTTTGTTTTAGTCATTTAGTTAATTAAGTGTTGCCTAAGTTTCTAGACTTGCAAAACTAGAAGAAAAACCTTTTACTTTCATTAGTTGTTTTAATTAAAATTAGTTGTTAGTTTAATTTTCCGTTCCCTAAGTTCGACACCTTACTTACTAAACTATACCACTAAAAGACAGGTTCACTGCCTTTGTGTGCTAAATATATTAATAAAAGTAGGGAATAAAACAAGTGCATTTTACACACATCATTAGCTCACATCAATATGGGTCCCACAAAGCACAAAGCAAGTCGCATTTGGGCAATAACACTCTATAGGCCACAACACATAAAAGGCATCCTCCAACTCACTTGCTACTGAGATGCTAGGAACTTCTACCAACACTACCACTTTCTTTAAGCATGAAAATTATACACAATACATGATCAAATATACTATCAAATAAATGATGTTACCCTAAGCCCACAACCAGACGAGGAACATGAAATAAGGTTAAATCAGTCATTCTAGGGCTACAAGATCCTAACCATATATAATTTTTAAACACACACTTAGCAAATAATTTCACCAACATAGATACCAAATAAGGCATAACATCTAATTCCTCCTAGGCTACAAGGCATCACAAATCAAGCCATTCTATCATGCAATTCCTGAAGGTATCCTTAGCCTTATCCTAGAATGCAAACATTCCATATCATGTAACATATCAACATGTATGGGTACTCTGGGAATCACTTACTTGAGCTCAACTGATTGCACACATCACACCCCTTTCTCTGTAAAAGTCTTTTTAGAAAATTTTATTTTCTTTCAAAATGATTACCAATTCCTCAGTTTGAGTTCAGACACATCCGCGAGTGTGCCCGAATCCCTCAAACCAAGGCTTTGATACCAACTTGTAACGTCCCAAAATTCCAATAAAAATTTTCATTTTAAACATCAATTCATACAACCAATTGTTCCAAAAACCAAATAAAGTAAAAGTGTATTTTTCAAACATCAAAGTATCTCAACAGTAACCAATGCAAAAAAATCCATCATGGGATGCAGTGCAATCAATTTGGGCTCTTCTCTTTGCAACTGGAAGTACCTGAAAAAATGTTAAACCATAAACCGTAACCACAAAGCTTAGTGAGTTCCCCAAAATACCACATACCATACATACATTGTCATGGGCTACACCTATGGTTTTTTCCATGAAATACCATGGGCTACACCCATGGTCTTTCCTTGAAATGCCATGGGCTGCCCCATGGTCTAACATCAAACTGTCATGGGCTACCCCCATGGCCTTTCATGCAAATACCACAGGATACCCCTGGGGTCTTCCATGAAAGTATTACAAAGACAACTAGCATCTTACACAACACAATCCAGTGGGTCAGCATTAGTGCATTCAACCAACGAGTACAGTGAGAAGACTCACCTCAACCATGAAGACAAGATAAACCACCCACTCGAGCCGACGATATAAATCCTTCCCTTTCTAAACATAACCACAATAAAACCTAATTAACAATCAAGGAAATAATAGGTCCACGAAAGGTCTAGGCTTACAATTAAACCTCCTTTAGGAAAAAGACCATTTTCCCTTCCTTTACTAAGTCCTAACATGGTTGACTAAAAGTCAAACCGGTCAAAAAGTCAACGATCAATCCTCAACTGACTTACGCCCTGTGTAACTAACCTATGCCCAACATAGAGCTTCGCCCTGCATACAGTCCCTGATACCAAAAACTTCTATTAAGCTCTTAATACAACAATCCAAACTCTCAAACTCCCAGATCTAATCTATATGGATGTATTGATGGATAAAGTCCCAGCATTTATCCCTTAGCATGGCCAAGATGAACACACAACCAAACTCAAAGTCCAAGATGACACCTTTTGCTCAACAACTCATGCATGGATGGATGAGAGTGACCAAGCTCCCATTTTTATGACTCTAAATCCTTAAAAACATTATAAGGAGGAATTCAGATGGTCTGGAGTAACCCATACTCACAAGGACCATGGTTAAGGGACAAAAAGCATAAAATACCCATGATCTAAGTAGATCTAACAAAAGGAACATCAAGATGCAAGCTTTATATCTTCTGGAGATAGGTAATGAAGTATAAAGTGTGGATCTACAAAGCTTAGAGCTCACACTTGCTTCTCCAATGGACTCCTTCTCCAATAATACACACAAAAATCACACTAATGCTTAAATTGGTGGCTAGGGTTTCAAAAGAACGATATGAGTTAATGGAGGCTAGTAATAGGAAGGGTTCTAAGAAGTTAGATCCCTTAAATAGGGCTCAAAACCTTAGGATTAGGCTTTTGGTTAGCAGCGGTTACTCCCTATGTAACATAACTTACACCATGTGTAGGTCATTAAACCCATGTTCAACATTCAGCAAGCTACGCCTTGCATACCTTTCCTACGTCATGCATAGGGCAAAACCCAAACTTCCAATTCAACTTCAAGAAAACATAACTTCTTCGTTTCAACTCTGTCTTCAACGTTCTTTATATGCACAAAAAGGTATTGAAGAGTCCCACAACTCTATCTAGTTACTTTTGGCTTAACACATGTCGAACTAAAAACAAAATCCATGCAAGAAGCCCAGTATATAACTTTTCCTATTTTATCCTTTGGTTCAAGCACACGAATCAAGAGCTTAGATCTCATGACCACTATTATCCTTCAATAAGGTCTAAACCTTACTTCCTCAAAGCCTAAAGCCTTATGTGATCGAATTAAGGTTCACACCCTAAATTAGGAAATGACCCAAACAAGGTGTTACACTTAGTCTGCACCCTGAAACTAGTAATTTGACCAAAACTCAACCCTGTCAAAAAGTCAACGGTCAAAGGTATCCACGTCGTGGCTATCCAACTCAGTTGTGATCAAAACCTCCACTGTTTCATGGAAAACATACCACCATGTCGTGGCAGTGTCCAGACAAAATAGTCGTGAAACCTTCCTTTACCACATCATGGCAACCATCTTGCCACGTCGTGGTTCTTGCACTTGGACAACTTAATGAATTGATTCCTTAATATTTAAGCAATTTGTTCATAAGATCCAGAAAGCTTATTGGGACCATAGAGGTCAATAAAAATCTGAACTTTATAGACATGCTTGCCCCATGCATGTCCTTTACTCCAACTAGGTTGAATGGTAAAAATGACCTAAAACTCATGCATCATCAGAAAGACTCATCCAACTTCTAAATCCAAAAGGTATAGTGACCAAGGGACTAATTTGAGCCATAAAGTTGAAAATTTTATCTCATCTAACTATTTAAAACTAAACTATGAACCAAAACAAGCAACTAATCCTAGATCTACGAGATGGGGACTAAAAAGATGGAAACTAGAGGAGTTACTGATATGGCTTTATTTAACTATATATTTTAGGCCATTATCCTAATGTATTGGAGTAAAAATGTTATATTTTATGATATATGATACTTAATATGTTTTTAAATGTTCAATTATAGTTAAAATTGGAGCTAGGATGCAAAAAGAAGCAAACGGGGTTGAAAAAGACACTGAAATCAGAGAAGCAACACTTGCTAAATTATAATTGGGTTGATGGACCTTTCTTCAGTGTCTTCCTCTATGCACAAATTTAAGGGGGGGAATTAAAAATTATTAAAAATCAAACAAAAATCAGATAATTAAAACTCCAAAAATAGTGTTATTTTTGTTTTATTTCTTTTTCAGAAAAAAACCAAAAATATTTTTGTTTCTGTTTTTTTTTTTCAGAAAATATGAAAAATCAAAAAATATTGCGTGATAAGTTTTTTTTTATTTTTTTTTATTTCAAAGTTTTGTTTTTCTTGAAAAGCGAATCAGGGAACTCAAAGGAAGAAGAGACTCAAGGAGACTGTATCGAGATTTTTTGAGCCAAAGCTTCATCCATGATTCTCGAAGAATATTCATTCGAAGGAACAAGAAATGAAGATTATTCTTACCACATTCAATTTTCAACCCCAGAAGCAAGGTGAAGTTGCACTTGAAGATTATGTGACAGATTGCATTGAAGCCTTCTCAATCAATTTGCTGCTATCTACATACTTGTTGAAGTGATCCAGAAGATTCGTTCTCTCTGTTATTCTCTCTGAAGATTCTCAAGCTGAAAGTGTTGATTTTCAAGAATCTCTTCCAGAAGCCTCCACACCCAACATGCGTTCAACGTCAAATTTTGAAGAAATGCCCATATATTCATGATGAAGTTACTTACTCAGAAGATTCATATGCTCATATTGAAGTTGTGAAGAAATCGAAGATTAATGTTGAAGCCAAGCTCATATTGAAGATTGACAAGAAAAGCAAGCTACAAACATAGGGGGAGTTTGTTAGATCATAAGAAAAGAAAGGTATAAACCAAGGGGGAGATTGTTGCGTCTAAAAATTGGTTTATACTTTGCTTTTCTAAGCATTTATTGTTTTTAGTCTTGGGCGAACATATTATTGGGTTTATTTGTAGC
This sequence comes from Lactuca sativa, assembly GCF_002870075.4. NCBI lineage: Eukaryota > Viridiplantae > Streptophyta > Magnoliopsida > Asterales > Asteraceae > Lactuca > Lactuca sativa. Next base: position 114,669,171 of record NC_056630.2, on the reverse strand, counting down.
TTGGACTGAAAACTCATGTGTTTTCTGTCTAGACTTTGAGTTATGGGCTTGGGTTTTTGGTCCATATGTATAAATAGTCATTAAGGGAGTGGTTAGTCAAGTCTGGGAGGGGAGTGACGTTCTAGAGTAGCATTCATTTCATATCATGTTCTAGAGAGAGAGAAAGTAAGAGAGAAGAAGTGTGTGTGTGTGAATCTTATATTGGATCATCATTCATATCATCAATACATTGAAGATCATCAAGTTCTTCTTCTTCATTCTATCTTGGATCATCCACCTGATTGGGATCCACTCCATCAAGTGGATCAGATTGATACGTCAATCGATTTTAGGGACTTACAAAGGAGATCCGAGATGTTCTGAAAACTAGACAAAGTTACGTGCGACTTTTGTGTTTGTCCCAAATAAGGAGTTCCAGTTCCACGTCGTGGCAAAGGCATTACCACAACATGGTAGATCAAAAAATCGTGAAAAAAGCCCATCTCGGTTTATGACTTTGTGGCCAACATGGAAACTTGATACCATGACGTGGCAAAGGCATTACCACGTCGTGTAAATTAAGCTCAAAATTAACCCTAAAAATATATCTTACAATCCCATTCGTTTTCTACGATTATAAACCTCAAAGCTATAACTTTGAGAGTCTAGAAGGCAGTCGGATAGGCGTTAAGCTGATATGGAGTAAAGATCTGAAGGATTCGAGAGCGGATTCATGAATCATGATAGGAATCTTTCAGTTTGCTTTTCTAATCACGATTAGTACTCCAGTTATGTTCCTTCTATTTTTGCGTTATGAATTTAGGTGTTCGAACATTTTGTGTTTCGTTTAAGATTAGATGAATCATGAGATTTTGGATTAAATTGCTATCTGGATTGTTTATTCTTATTTAATTTATTGTGTCAAGTTCGATTGAAGATCCATACATGTTAAAGCTCTTTACTTTATTACCTATTGTCGAGTCTATGTGATTGGAAGAACAATCTAGTTATATATTCTTGAATCATAGTTGCTTTATTACCATAAAATAATTGTGACTAGTGGTGGATCAAAATCTAGGGTTAGGTTAATAAATTTATGAACTTTAATGTGTGTGCATGTTTTAGATGACCAATCTTAGCATTGTTTAATTGTAATAATTTTTAGGATTAATAAAAATCGAGACTTGCATGATACCAACTGAACAATGAATTTAGGGATAATTAATAACATGGCGATGAAATTAAAAGTCCTTCGACTCATTAGTATTTGTGTATGGGCCAAATACATAAATCAATTTAGGAATCTGTGAATAATGAATAAATGACCATTACATTATAATAATCATCCATGATTTTTAGATGCAATCCAATTTGAACCAAAGTACATGAAATGATTCGTTTCCAGTCAGTTTATCTAGAAGTTTAATTAGTTATTGTTTTGTTTGAGATTTAATAATAACTATTTTATTAGTATAACCTATAATCAAATATTCTAATGTTAATTCACTACCGTTCCCCTTGAGTTTGACAACCTTTCTTATCAAAACTATACTATACTCGACCAGGTTCACTCTCTGTATGGTGTGGTTTAGATACGATAAACTAAGAATTATAATTTTAAAACCAGTACATTAAAAATACTTAAATACACATCACTTACAAAGAGTCCAGAAGATGCATACAAGGAGTGGAGATGAGTTTCTTGCTTGAAATATGCACTAGAGCTCTTCTTTCTTCCAGGATCACAAAATCACCAAAAATGAGCCAAAAACTTGAAAGGAGGTTAGGTTTTGAGTCAAAAGCACTTTGGAGATGATGGAGGCTGAGGGTGGAGGAAACCCTAGCCATCACTTCCTTTAAATATGGTCTTAAGCATAGAAATTTAGGGTTTTGCATTCTGCCATCACCACGTCGTGGCTATTGCATGTCCACTTTGTGACGACTAAAAAGATACGTGGTCTTATACATGGCTGTCACGTCGTGGTGATCCTCACCACCACGTTGTGGCCAACCTAAATTCTCAAAATGAAAGCATTAAATTAGTATTGGAAAAAACCGGGTGTTACAAAATGACTTTAATTTTCTATTATGATGTACTAGTTATATTTGGATTTATGTTTATATGTACTTGGATTTTTAATGTTATGTCTGGAATTAAGTTTGGATGTTTGATTTTATGTCCTAGATCTGGTTGTTAAACAAGCATTTGTAATGGTAATGGTATGTATGATGTTATGATTTTATGTTAGTAATGGACGTACTTTATTTTTAATGTAAAATGTACAATAATCACAATATATAGCAATGTACTTTCCAAAATAAAATAGATACTAATAACTATCATTGTACCAAACATAAACCGATTTTATTTTAGTAGTGGACGTGCATGGTATTATGCTACATGTTACCTATTAGTGTAAGTGTAAGTGATCCCTTCTAAGTTGGTTACCTTATAAGGGAACATGTGGTGTATATTACCTAATAGTATAAGTATTTGCTCAAGTACAATAACATACATTTCTTAATTGTTCATTATCTTATGGAAATGTACTTTCAGGCTATATTTAGCAAATGTACCTTATTAACAATATAACAACGTACTTTATTAACCAATAATGGTAATGACCATTCATATCTAAGTATAGTTATTAACCATATAGCAATGTAATTTATTTAAGATATAGAATGTATTATATTCACCATACCAGTGAACCTATATGTCATTAACAAATATAAGTAAAACAATATCAATGTACTTTATTTAAGATATAGATTATATATAATCACCATACTAGTTAACCTATATGACATTAAAGAATATAAATAAAACACTTACCAAATTAAAACAGATGCTAACAAAATTGCCTATTTTAATCAGGACTTCTTCATTATCATTAAGTTTCTGCTTAGAAAATATAGAACCATTCACAAATTTTTCCTGTCATCACCATAAGTCTTGTACATCCAAAACTATTTCTACATCATTCAAGAAGATTAATATGAAATTGCCTGCACTTACACAAGTCTTCAACAACATCCCCATACCATTACAATTACACTTATATATATATATATATATATATATATATATATATATATATATATATATATATATATAGCATCTAGCAGACGAACACTTCTCGTTCACTTCTTCATTATGTGATGGATCAACACCACCATTGTTAAAAACTGAAACATAATGAGCCCTACCACCAACAGAACAACCTAAAATTCCTTTGCATATTCCTTAAACTTGTGTTGATTGTTTAACACATCCACCCTAGAAATCGTAATCACACCCCATCTCTTCTTTGAATCTCTCTACTTCGTGTTGGGTAGCTACAATCTTTTCTCCGCAATCATAGACGATCACATGAAGATCATCAAGGTTAAGATATTCTCAAGAGTTTATGGAATCAGGAGATAAAAGTGGTGTTGGAGCCGCCATAATGGATTGCGCTTTTTAGAGAAGTTGTCAGTATATATCTTTTTACCGGAAATGGGTAAGGAATTTTAGGGTTTTATTTGCTTAATCCTCACATGTTGCCCATTATATACATAGGGACCACCATCATCCTTAGGGCCTAAGTAATGTTGACTAGACGATATTTGGACAAATGGACATTTTAATCGGAGTTAGCATTTACGTGGCAGTGGTGACTTACTAAATTAGGTAAACACCCCAAATTAATCGGTAAAACAATACTTTGTATCCTTAGAAAGAAAAAAGGACCTTTTAAACTAAAAGATGTAAGTTAGTTTGGCTACAATGACATTTTCTCTTTTTTCTAAAAAGTTACATAAAATAGCCAAAAATTAAGACAACTACATTTTTAGCAAACGAAATAGTAGATGGCCTGACCTCGCCTACGATTTTTCCACATCACCTACGATTTTTCCACCTCACTTGTGATTTCGAGCTTTGTATGTCTTTTTTTTTTTTTTTCATTTTGGCAATTTTGACTAGGTACAGAATCGTCATATTGTTTGACATTTAAACACATCCCTCATGAGTTTCGACAATCTTTTTACCATTTGCTATACCCAGAAGACCTGGGATGTTTCTAGTGTCCCTTAACCATGAGATATCACCTGAAATGCGATGTGTTTCCCCTGAGTCAATTATCCATCGTCTTTTATGAAACTCATGGTTTAGGCATTGATCCATAATTTTTGCATTACCCATTAGACCCATTAAAGCCTCCCACTATTCAACCGTGAAAATAATAGAGAATAATCATTATTATTTCTAGAAGAAGTTGTGACAATGTTGACATGGGCTCCTTTGCTTTAGCAACTTAATCTTCCTTCACAATTTCCAACATCAATTTTGCTTTGATCTTCCCATTACTCCAGGTACCCAACAAGTTAGAAGCATCTTGTAGCTTTGTGTCCGGTTTTCTTGCAATGACTACAAGAGAGATGTGATTTAATAAACACAGTCACGACTCCATCCCTTGCATGTATTAGTACGAACATAGAAACCCAACACTTCATATGGTTTTCCATCGATTACGCCTTTTACGATATGCAACCGTTCGTCTTGAAACACTAGCCGTAACGCTTTACTGATGAAGGAAAATAATCTTGGGACATGATACTTATAAGAAGCGTAGAAAAAATGTATGAACTCCGTCCCACCGGGAATTTGTGAAACATGTCTTTATCCCTTCTTGCCTCATCTCTACTTTATATTGCACATTTAGTACAACAAGAACAACTTATTATTGGCTCATGATTATGCAGATCCTCCTACAAAACCGACAACTTGCCAAAATACTTAGTGATAATCATTTTTTTGCTTGTTCGCATTTGGCAATTGTTGGTTTCAATTGTTGTGTTCCTGGGCCATTCACTGCAGCATAGCGAGATTTCATAGTATTTACAAGCGTTTTGTGTCCCTGTATTTGGACAAGTAACATTTAACCCTTGCGTCTATGGTGTTTATAATCCATGACACCAACATTCAGTTAATGACGTCTCAATCTGATTGCGTGCACGGATGGTTTGGTCTAGAAATCATTCTATCCATAAATCCAAACTTTTAGTGTGCCTTTAATATCAAGGTAGAGGACCATAATTGTCATATTCTATGATATTTAATCCCGCTCTAATGCCATGAAAATAATGGTTTAAACGTGCTTTTCATTAAAATATCATGGTAGATGACCAATGAGCTTCTAGCACAATGGTACCAGATGTTGCTCTCTACCTTGAGGTCGAAGGTTCAAGTTTCGTCTGAAAAATAGGTGGTATTAGGAGTAAGTTAGATTTGCCGTTTCAAAAATAAATAGATAAATAAATAAACTAAGATACCAAATAAATACATCTCAAAATGAACCGGGAACCAGGAACTTGATATTATCTCAACAAATCAACCTAAAAATATCTAAAAGAAAAACATGATCTTAGATTATCGGCTTTGACAAAATATAAGATATACATCCCTCTTTTAGATATGCCTTGTGCCTAAATGACATTGGCCAAACGGCCAAACCTATACGAGATGAGTCAAAGCTCAATTCAAGCTTTGCAGTAACCTTTTTAGACTAGGTTAGCCACGAGCTACATATCCTATCATTCACAAGTTGGCTATTTATTCTAGGCTTGGCTTGAATACATCTCAATTGGCATTTTCTATATGTTGTAATAAAGACATTTTAAAGTTACGATTTTCTCAAAGTTCTTAAAGATTTTGTAAAAATAATTTTAGGCCAGATGAAAAATAACCTAAATTAAATAACCATCATAATTAAGTTTCCAGGGTGACGACTACATTTCCTAAACCTTTATCTCATGATGCAAACTTTAGAATTATTATGGCAAAAATATATCTTTCAATATATGGTGCGAGTCAAAATGACAAATGCAAAGAAACAAAGATGGGTTAGGTTAAAGCATAGAAAGCATGGGTTGAAAAAAGGGATATAGATAGATATGCACACATGCATAACCTTTGCTTCATGTCACAATCATGGCTCAACAAAGTTGTGGATCTTATGCCAAATCAAGATCGTGATCATTTCAAATGCATGCACCTTCTTCCCTCCATGCCACATTTCTTTCACATACATAATTAACCATATATATACAATCAAAAGTTTTGAGTCTTTAAGTTCATGGATGCTCTTCTTTATTAAGTACGTATATATTATATATGTTCTTAATAAAGAAATTATACACTTTAGATAAAATATGTTCTTAATAAAGAAATAATACACTTTCGATAAAGAAAAACAGATATGTGATATCGTAGTAATCAAAATTGTATAAGAGTTTTTATAATCATCTTTGTCTAATGATATAAATTGGTCCACTTCTAATGGAACCCGATGCTATATCAAAACAAACTTTTTAAGACTAAATCGTTATGTTAAAATAAAAAATATATGTTTATTATATATAATTTTCGTATGATTTTACGTTTCAACATGTTTGATCTCTTTAATCGAAGGTATTTAGGTAAACATTAAGGGTCTCTCCTTATTAAAAGATACATTGAATGTTTATAAGAGTGTCCACAACACATAGTTTAGTGGGATAGTTAAATAATGCGACATGACTAATTGACATCTAATGGATTAAACTCTATAATTGTGAAAATCCATGTTGACGTGCAATTGATATGGAGTTTAATGACCATTGAACTCTTGAATGGGAAAAAATGACCCTTTTTAATTCTTAAATATACGTTTAAATGAATTTTATAGAATTTAATACATTGTATAATTTTTTTTTATATATAATTGTATAGAGAGTTTGAACGATGATATGACAATTTATTAAACTTTAAAAGGTTAATTACATTGTGGATGTCTTAGCCGTTGATCCATTTATTTATTCGAATTTGACACTTAAGTATTTTTATTACGCTTAATTATTACAATTTCATCAACAAATAGATAAATTTACATGTATATATACCAATAAGCATTTTTGTTAGAGTAAATTTTCCTTCTTACTTCTCCAAAACTAACTATTTCGATCCATATAATTAAGAATCATAATGATTTCTCCCATCATAGTTAGATGCATTAACACCCTGCTTCCACTTTCACTACTCCCACGAATGTGCCAATGGGAAATGGTTAGTGCTTCAGTTGTGGGCATCAAACCCTAATGATTACCATAAAGAATGATTCTTCACTTCTTTTGGCTTCTTTTCATAAAGTTATGTACATTGATATTGGTTTTTTTTCTTACTTTCCTTGTAATAATATCTAAATATAACCAAATTTTGTTATAAAAGGAAGAAAACTATATGGTTTATGGTATTTTGGTTTTTGGTTATTTATCTCTTATTTGGGGTTTTTTTTTTTTTTTGTGGTTTGTGTTTTCTTTAACCACCGGTGAAATTGTTAATCTGCTGCCAAATTTGGACACGAAATTGCAATTAGTATATATGTGGGACTCTAAACTGCAATTAATGTTGAAATAAGCCATGGCTGGCTTTCATTTTGGAAAGCCAATTAGCCACCTTTAAGACGTGCCACCGCAGCAGTCTAGTCTGGAGAGTGGGTCCAAGTGTAGGCGCAAACAGCGGCACATGGCTGACGTGGAAGTAATAATTCTTTCATGTCCATCCGGTCGGACGTGGCATGACCCGATCTAGAAGATGGGTCACTTGAAATGGATCCCTGGCGTTGGATCATGCTTGCTTTTATTTTATTTTAGGTAAATTACACGAATGGTCCTTATGGTTTGGGGTAATCTGTGCATTTGATTCTTAAATTTTTTTTCATTCGGAAGGTCCCTCAAACATTATTTTGTTGCTTCTGTAGTCCCTATTAGATATAAAAACACTATTCACCCTTAATATATATTTTTGATTTTCTCTTATTTATTTATTGTTTTTAAATTAAAAAAAAAACAATCGTCACCACTAATTAAACCCAATATCCTACCCACATGATATGTGTTCAAAGATTCAACCACCACAACAAAATCATAACTGTTCAACAGCCACCATTAATTACCACCGATCACCGCCATCAACCACCACCAGTCACTGCCTCCAAATCATATTTAAAGCTAAAATTAAACCTTAAACCTATAACCAAAATGCATATATGAAAAATCTAAAATCAAACCTCAAACCTCAAAGTTGAAATCAAACATCAAAAACACATCTGAAATCAAACCTCATATTCAAAACCTTAAAAAAAAAACAAAAAAACAAAAACAAAAAACAACAACAACAAATTCTAAACCCACATGTGAATCCCCTACCGAAAATCAAATCCAAATGTTTATACCTAAATGAATTCGTGATTAGAAATGTAGAAACATCAGCTGAAGATTTACTTCCAATGAGCCTCAAATTAAATTTCAAAAACATCAGGTGAAGAAATTGAAATCAAAATCCAGCCATCCTATGTTGGTTTTCTGACAAGAAACTGAAACAGGGTTTCTGAAATGGACAACAGTTTCTGGATCACACCAATAGTGTTTGAATAATTAGGGGAATGCAGTGATGGTGGTGTGGTGGCTCCGATTCACATCATCGACGGTGGTGCTGCTCCAATTCACGATTTTTTTGCAAAGGTTGTTGTGTTCCAATGTTGATGTGCCACTGTTGATAAATGAACAAGGTTTTTGTCCAGTGTTGTGGGGATTTCTCTCGCCTGCGGTGTTGTGTTAATTAGCAGTGATGCAGGGGATTGAGTAGGTGTCGATCGATCTACCATTTTCTTTTATTCATTCTTTTTGTTTGCATCTTGTAGCCACCACAATCGCCAGTTACCACCCCTTTCTCTAAATCGAACGGAGAAGAGAGAAGAGATGAAGAGAGGAAGAAGCCTTACATGGTCATTGGTGGGGTTGGGTCGCTCGCCGGTTAGTACCAACGGTCATCGAAGAAGTGATGAGTTTTGGGAATGTGAGAATGTAAATGAGATAGTGGATGGGGGTAAAACGGGGATTGAGGGGGAGGGGGGTCTTTTGTTTCTATTTTTAAATTAAAAATGATAAATAAATAATCAAAATCAATAAAAAATAATTTATTAAGTGTAAAATAGTCATTTTGTGTTTGGTAGCGCCAAATGCGTAACAAAAATACATTTGAGGGACCTTCCGAGTTAAAAAAATCTTAGGGACCATTCATGTAATTTACACTTTATTTTTTGGCTAAATTTTGTTGACCTTTATCATTATTCTCATCTTAAAAATGAAACCATAAACACAAAAAGATAATGTATGTGAATATATATCTAATCCATTAGACTAAACATAAGCAATCCAATAAAACATATTACTTGATAGAAAGTTGATGCTACAAAAACATATTACTGAATAGCTCTTTAAGAAAGGCATATATACCTTTGTTTTTTTGTTGACACGATTGTTGTTTTGAAATTATTTTAGTAAAATAATGAAGGATAATCCTAGAAATAACACCATGATTATTGAGAATATCGCTTTTTTAGACAGAAAGGTCCTAAGGATAAAAGTTTTTGGGACTCGAACTTATGTTCACTTTATTTTGGAATGTTTCAAACCAAATAATCTCATTTACACCCTATTGATGATGGATCGAATGTAGGTAATTTACCAAACTTTTGGTACATTATTGAAATTACCACTATGTTTGAATAGAATGTGTTTATTTTTGGATTTTTTTATCTATATAAAGTGAATTAATATTTCATTCGCACATAACGTTTTTTTTACTCATCACTCTTCTAGCTTCAAGCGTTTGAAAATACGTTCCATTTTGAACAAAAAATATTGTCTGACACTATATCCTTTTAACGTTTAGTTTAAACAAAATGCTCCAAGTCTAAAAATTATTTCACGTAGCGTTTAACAAAACGCTACCAGCTACTAACTATCCGCTTTCTCTGTTATCGACTATCAGTTACCCATTATCATTTAGTTTTGTTGAATACACCCTTAAAAATAGATTAACATATGAATCGTTTAATATTTTTATTATATTATTAGAAATGTGTAAAAAAAAGTAAGTATAAAATGATTTTCATATTTTCGACTGAGATAATAAATATTTGACCGTTGGTAGTAAATGACATGTTTCACAAAATTGGTTTTTATCCGATTCACTTACTCGTAACTGTAACACATGGGCCTAATCGTATTATGGGTGCATCACACGTGGATACCATAAAAGGACAGCTCGTACATCATCTACATGCTTGTGAAATGTCACTTTTTTTTTTAATCCAACGTGTTTTTTATTTGAGTTTTATAATAGACATAAAGTGCCCCACTTTTTATATGAAATTTAGTCTTTAATTTTGTTTGATCTTTGAGTGATTCATATCAAATTTAGTCTTTCATTTTATTCGGTCTCTTAGGTGCTCTTTGTTTTTTTAAAAAGAAAAAAAACCACTTCAGACCACTTATTGTTGCGTCGTGCAGCACACGCGCAACACTTGGTCATTCACATCTATTTGTTTTTCAGAAGACTTCTGACTTAAAAACTGCTACGTGTGTGCTGCGTGGCGCAACACTAAACCAACTACTTCAAACATCTTCATGTCTTAGTTTAACTTACTGCAACAGTCTGTAGACGTTAAAAAACAAACATACTTTTTATTACATGTTGCAGCCGTTTGTTACACCTCTTCTGCTATAGAGGATTGCAGAGATGGTCTGCAGACTTCACGTATTTTCTCTTCGAAAAAACAAACAGCACCTTAGAAAGCCTTTGTGGTTCAATTGTGTACGTGATTAGTCTCTTAGCCGGATAAAAAAACTTTTATATCATTTTATTTTATTTATATTTTCTTTTAGCTGATTAACATAAAAAGAAAATAACAAAACACCTAACAACCACCCCTATCCCCAATAAAACCTTAATCTTCTCTTCCATCTTCTTCTTTAGCAAACCTCTCTCACCATTGCACCACAATCTCCTTTTCTAGATCCAATTGCTCTGTTTTCTTCTTTCTGAACACCTTCAAAATCAAATCAAATATTGGAATCATGTAAAATTAGTTCAAACCTATGTTCATCTTCATTTCCCTCTAAACCTATGTTTATCTTCATCTCCATCTGTAAACTGGACTCCACCAAAGTTCCTTCTCCTCTCCCTATTTCTCGCATCCTCACTCACCGTCGAACCTCCATCGCATGCAAATTGAATAAAGGAGAGGATATATCAGAGAGATTGAGGTGTTCTAGCGATTGAAATCATACTAAGAGGAGAGATCTAGAACACGGTGTCTAACGGCTTGAAATGCTTCGTCCCCCACTTGTTCATGTCGTCGTTCCACAAAGGATGACCACCGACGACCCCTTCTGGTGAACCTATAATCTAGGCAGAGAAAGCAATGAACATGGGGTTCAGTTCTTTAAGGTGGGGTTTTTGGTATCATATTTTCTCCCTGTTAATCCGAGAAAGGACTGATATGCATATTTAGTCACTGAATAATTGTTGATTCTAAGAGCTCCATTTTCTCTCTGTTATGTATAGTTTTTCTTTGTTTTTATTGTATCTACTCATAGAAATTGCTCTACTACTATCTTATTGCATGCTTTTAGATCATTGACAAATGTTGATTTTGAAACGAGAGGTGGGTTTCATGAATTTCATCGAACAAGATGACTGGGTGGTGATGTTGGATGAAAACATAATAAATTTAAAGTCGGGGAATGGATTTGAAGTTAGAGGGGTCTGTAACACCCATAAAAATCAGAAATTTAAACTTTAAAAATCATCCCAATTCACAAACTGTTTACAAACCATTTTCCAAACACCAGAGTCTCCAAAAATCATAAGTCATAAATAAGAGGATGTGTACGGTCACGCCTTCGCCTTTTCGCGATCATCCAAAGTACCTGAAAAACATAACCCAAAAATGTAAGCCAACGCTTAGTGAGTTTCCTCCAAAGTACCAACACATAAACAGATAACATATACAATAACAACATGTACTGGGTCCATAACTAAAAGATTGGATTACCCCTGAGCCCACAACATAAGTCTAGCTTGCCCTCGGGGACCACCACTTATGACTGGCTTGCTCCCTAACCAAACCAATCATCGGACTAAAATACCCTCAAGTTCTTAGTACGAGTATGACATATCACCCGGTCCTTAGCTAGTATCTGGAATGCTCCTAAGTCCTCAGTATGAGTCTGGCATGTCATGCCCGACCCTCAGCTCATATCTGGAACGCCCCAGGAATTCTTGGCTACAGCACGAAGCAGTACAACCTCAACCCAACATAATATTTCGACGAACAAATAACAAACAAAAAACATATACGGATAATCATGCAGACAGAATCAAAGGTAGTCTTACAGATCTACCGAACTAGCACATCGACAACTAGCATAACCATGCATATTTATTACATACCCAGTATATCAGCGAATAGCATGATATCAAACCAATGGGTCGGATTTGGTGCCTTCGACCCGTAAGTACAACGAGGAAAACTCACCTCACAGACTGGACAAAAGTTGATGAGGTCTTGACTCCAAATCCCAACTCTAATTGTCACCTATCCAACCAAATGAACAATCCCAATCAAAACCCCAAACTACCCAGAATACCTTTAAGACATACTTGGTCAAACTTGATCAAAGTTAAAGTCAAACTGGTCAAATCAACTGAGTCAACCCAGACAAGTCAACTCAACTGAATCAACCCAGAGTGAGTACTGATGGGTTTTGAGCATTCTAACACTCCTATGGTGTACATGCAACCCTATAAACCATGGATATATGTTTTCTCTATTATACATGCAAATATTAAATATTCAAAGGTTTCATCCTAACTAGCATATTATGACGCACCTATACTACAAAGTTCTAGTTAGATAACATACCTTTTGATGTATCTTGATATCTTCAAGCTTTAAGAGCTTAGCCCCAATAGTGTGGAAGCTTCAAGTGGAATCACAAATCACCAAAACACCTTGGAAGAACTTGAGAGAATATGTATGCACACTAAAATCGGCCCACTCTTATGTCCTCACACACTAGTGTCATTTCTTGTGCCAAAGGCCTCTTTATATAGTATGGAGGATTAGGGTTACATCCATGTAAACCCTAATACCCATGACCTTTCATTTCATAGGATCCATGGGTTAAAACTCCATGGACTATCCATGATAGCTTAGCCCAGCCTAAATAAACTTGTCCCATTCCATATATATATATATATATATATATATATATATATAAAAGAGTCCATATTTAATTAGTTCCTTTTGATCACTTAATTAATTCTAAATTAATTCTTGATCAATACTAATTAAATAATATGATTCCATATTAATATATTAGAACTTATAATATATTAATATAAATCATAATTATACTATTCTCAAAAGACTATCCATATAAATTGTGCCGGTGAAGTGCAACCCAAATGGACCATGCCGGGTCGGGTCAAGTACATACCAAATATAGTTATGGACTTAGACATTAATCCAACAGTCTCACTTGGATAAGTCAAAAACCAACTGGCAATCGTAGCTCTTAAAGCCGCTGTCGAACTTTGATCTAGTCAACGAACTCTAACCTTTGTCAGTGACTTGTCCATTAGATAAGGGATCATATATTCCTCCATTCTAGATATCATATGGACTGAGACATGGATTATCAATCATTCTCTCTGTCCATTTGTTATTTCCCGATTTTCGATTTATGACGACTGACTGATTGAACAATTCAAATCAGTCCTGGCTTGGCCAAGCACTTACATGTGTCATCATTAAATCATCGAGGGGCCCACATATATCGCTTATATCCCGAAGGTAAAAGGAATGGATACACTTCGACTCATATGGCTTAAACTACTACTTGTTGAATCATACACAAGGGCACATTTTATAACATTGAGTTATCGAATGTGTTTTCGTGCAATCAATGTACAACCAACTCATAGTAACAACTCATATCTCTACGTTTGAAGAATATAAGATATTATCGTCTCATGATCACTCGTGATAAAATCCATGAAGTGATTCCAAATGAGCGCGGGTTGAATCCAATACTCAGAACTTATGAGCACTCATGAGTGTTGTAGCACAACTTTGTCCACCAACTTGGACCTCTACAAGCCAACCCATGACAGTCTTGATTCATATCTATTTCCAACATATGCCCAACTCTGGATGGTTTGAATAACTTAGTCATTCCGGAAGAATAACCTAGTTATTATGGAAGTCAAAACATGCAAAGTGAAACACAAGAATAAATGAATCAAATATGGTATCAAATCCTATGAATATAAATAGACCACTTTTATTTATCACCATACTGATTACTCATTATTCATTGTTTCGGTTTTATCAACTTTATACTTGAATTAAAAACACTAGTTGTCCCATGCTCCAAGCATGTACACTATGTTTTTCTAAACAATAGCTTTACCATACACCAAGTATGCACTCTATGTTTATCTATGATCCTTACATTGTGAACTAGATCGATTGAACATAATTTCAATGATTCTCTTTTCACACTTCCAAATCCTTGTCGTAAATGTAAGAATTCCTAACATTTATCGGAATTTGTTTAGATTTTTGTAACACCCGCGTTTCCAGGCTAGGCATTATCTTTGACGTAATAGTCTAGGTTAACCTTTGTAACCCGTTTTGAAATAATAGAAGTATATTATTTGAGTATTATGTGTTTTATGCTTAATTGCTTAATTATGTGGTTCGATTAATTAAAAATAAAAATAAGCGTCAAAATTTATGTGTAAAATAAACTTGATATCTTTGGATAATGTTGTAGTAGTTGAAACGAGGTTTCCGAATATATAAAGAACACCCAAATCTGACTTCGTATGAGGAAGTTACGATTTATTGAAGTTTCGACTTAGCGGTATGCAGCCTGAAATACTCGATTTGAGATCGAGCAGTTTTTAGCCGAAACAATCTAAACGAGAATCGAAGATCTCGTTGTTGGTATCGAAGCGATGAAAAGTTAGGCGAGAACGGACGTCAAATGAAGAAGTTATGAATTTATAACGAAGTTTTTCTGTCCCGGCCTACTAAAAATAAATAATAAAAATAAAGTTAAAATTAGCCGACGAAGTCTAAACGAAAGTTGTAGAGCGTAGTCTCACCTACGCGTGGATATAAAGAACGTCGAAAACGGAGTTCGTATGAAGAAGATATGAGTTTCCGAAGTTTATTAAATATTTAATATTTAAATTTAAATCTAAATCTTGGTATTATCCGAAGAGGAGTCATCAGACTCATCCGAAGTACGCATAGCGTACTGTTGTACGCCCCGCGTACCGCGACGCATGACGCACCTCGCACTCAAGTGACTTCGGATACGTAAGCAATGACGATTTCGGACCAGTACGCTCCGCGTAACGCCGTACGCCCCGCGTACTCCGAGGCTCCAGCCTCCTATAAATAGGATGCAAGGGCAGCCGACTCAATTGCTCTTTTTCTCTATTCTCTCTCCCGTTTTGCATCGATTTGCGTGTCAGAAGTACCCCGAAGCCCCGGTATCATTCCCGAGTCCCGAAGCAAGATCCGAAGCCCCGAGAATCCCGAAGAGCGTGATTCCCGAGCCGAAGCTCTGCCCGCGAGAAGTTCGATTTTTGTGAAGATCTTCCAGATCTGCAGAGAGATACTACTTCTACAAGTCGTAGTAATGTCTGATCGTCTTCTGATCAAGTGAGTGTATACTACCTTTCATAAACACGATAATAATACAAGTATGGTTTGAGTGTATTAAGTATATTGTTGTTTATATGCGTGAGTGTGTAGTTACTTTCTTCTAACGCATAATTATGAAGTATTTTATACGAAATACGTGTTATGTGTATAATTTTGTTGTTATATGTGTGAATGTGTATTCATTCTCTTCTATCTCATAGATCTGATTTATTTTCTATGAAATACGTGTTATGTGGGTGTGCCTCATCTGTTATGTGGAATATGTATTGAATGAAAATGATATACAGGTTTTAAACTATGTATAAAAATATATATTTTTATCTACTAATATGTTGGGTAGAACATGGGTAGATAGTTGGTGTGTAATAAACAGATGAGAGGCCTCGATGTTGTTGTTGTTGTTGATCTAGTTATTCAGCGGAGTATGGATAACGACCACAGACTCTTTCTAGACAGTCCTGTGGAACGCTAGCAGGTTCATAACTTGTAGGTGTTGTGAACGATGTGTTCACCGGTGTACTCTATCCCCCTCATGGTTGCCTTTAGGATATCTATTGTTGAGGAAACCCCTTAGCAGTAATGTCCGTCCCGATGAAAATCCTAGATTAGGTCCCTTGAGATAGATGTTATTTTAGGGACGTAAAGTGAGGATAACGGGAATGGGTAATCGGGATAGTGATTGGTTGGTGAAATTAAATATAAATTATTTATTTGTGGGTTGAAAACCCTATATGCTCACCAGGCTCCCAAGCCTGACCCACTCAGTTTTATTTGTATTACAGGAAGTGGCGCAAGGGCGTAAGATGGATGAATCATCGAGTTGTTTTGTTTACAAGTCTGTATATGTATATATTTGTTGAATGACTTGTAATTTTATCGTTTATGCTTTATGGTCTGTATCGGAACATGACATCCCGAGTTTTGATTATATAATGAAAATGCATCTCTTGATGAAATGCTTTGATAAATATTATTTTATCATGTTTTGTTTTGGGAACAAATTCCGCAACACTTTTAAATCAAAAGGATTTACTCTGAAATTGTAACAACCAAAAAATACCACAAATTTTAAATTTTTCAAAAACATCTCGATTCCAATAATTCTTTACAAAAAGGTTTTCAATACAAAACATTTATCGTATTCCCAGAATCATAACACCATGAAATCAGGAGGAGCGGTACGATCACGCCTTCGCCTTGCCACGATCTCCTGAAGGACCTGAAAAATATGAAAACCACAACTGTAAGCCCGAAAGCTTAGTGAGATATCCCCAAAACACCAACCGCAATACCATACACGCATAACATGCCACATCATATCCAAACACAGAACAGCCATACTCTCCGGGTCTACTATGTGGCTGGTCCGCCGCACCGGCCAACAGTCCACCTGGTCCACCCTCTGAGTCTATCCGCATATATCGAGTCTGCAGTGGGATTGGTCCGCCCGTTCCCGGGCCTTCAATCCACCTGGTCCACTCTCTGAGTCTACAGTATGCTTGGCCCGCCCGCACCGGGCCTTCAGTCTGTCTGGTCCACTCTCCGAGCCTTCGGCACGTCTGGTCCGCCCCTATCGGGACCTACAGCCTATCCGGACCGCTCGCTGGGCCTACGGGACAACCGGTCTGCCCTGGCTATCTTGGCCTACTGCACACAGCAGGACCCGCCTCCACCCAACTCCAGTCCAAATCTCCATGTGCACATACATACATATAATCATAAAGCAACTCACAGTCAACAAGCAGATCAACAGATCACATAACATAACACCATCCTAACCAGGATACCAACCTAACAGGTCACTAACATAGCATCTCCCTATCTCTCAGGATACCTATCTCAATCAGGTCTCTAGCATATATCTGATGGGTTTTAGGCATAAGAACAATCATATGTGCTCATACAAACCCTAATGCTTGGATCTAGGTTTCTCTATTGTACATGCTTTGGATCCAAGACTAACAAACTTATATCTAACATATTATAAACTGAATTAGGGTTTAGAGAATTACCTTTGATTGTTATATAGCAATAACAATCAATTCCTTGCTTGGATTGGCCTTAGAAGCTTAGTGCCTCAAGTACTGCACCTCTAATGGAGTCACAAACACCTTATGCAACTTGGATGAAGAGGAGAAGAGAGGGGAGGCACCAAAACGGTTGGAAACCCTAGAGAATCAGTTGTCCACGTTTTTGGGGCCTAAGGGGTCCTTTATATACTTGTGTGGGCTGCTAGGGTTTCAGTCAAAACCCTAATGGACAGCTTAAACTCTAAGCAGCCCATGGAACCTTCTGGATAAGGCCATGGACGAAAATATGATGGGCTTCCATCATAATTTCGTTCACCCCTTGTTCCTTTAGTATTCCTTAGCCCAATAACTCAATTATCCAATAATTGCAGTCCAGTCCCCTAAGTTTAATTAATCTCTTTTAGCCACAAAATTAATTAACAATTAATTCTTGACTAATATTAATTAAACAATATGATTTCTCCTTTAATATATTATTCTCATAATATATTAATAAATCATATTTAAACCTTTCTCTCCTTAAATCATCCTACATATTGCTATGGTGAAGGCAACCCAAAAGGACCATGCTCATAATCGGGTCAAGTACATACCAAAATAGTTATGGACTTAGACACTAATCCAACAGTCTCCCACTTGGATAAGTCTAATAACTATTCTCCGTATGACTTCATAACCTGATCAGCAATCGTAGCTTTCAAAAGCCGCTGTCAACTCTGATCTTATCAGATAGCGTGTCCTCTAGATAAGGGATTATATATTCCTCCATTCTCAAGATATCGTATAGACATAAGACATGAATTTCAATCATTCTCTCTATACTGTTTCCCGACTTCCGATTTATGACGACTGACAACAGACTACAATTGAACACATCAACTTAGTCCTGGCTTGGCCAAGCGCTTAGGTGTCATCACTAAATCATCGAGAGGCCCACATATATCGCTTTTATCCCACTTTGGGTAAAAGGAATGGATAAACTTCGACTCAAATGCTCGCTTTCATTTACTGATCGAATCACACACAACAATAAGTTTTATAACACCAAGTTACTGGTGCATTTACTTATTATCAATGTGTAATCGACCAACAAATAACAACTCACACGTCTTGGTTTCAAGAATATACAATATTATCATCTCACTAATCACTTGTGATAAATCCATGAATTGATCCAAGTGAGCGTGGGTTTAATCCAATACTCTAATCTTATCAAAGCACTCATGAACTCTGTAGCAAACTTGTGCCATGTCTAAACACTTCAGACAATCTACAGACAGATTCATGACAGTCTTTATTCATACCTACTCCCAACGTACGATCGACTGTGGATGTTTCAATAACATAGTTATTCTGGAAGTCAAAACATGCAAATTGAAACATAACAATAATACTTAATCCTATATGGCCTCAAACTTGTGAGAGTAAATAAAACACTTCTATTTAACCACCATATTGATTACTCATTATTATCGTTTACTGTTTCAGAAAATCAACTTATTACTCGAATTACAACAATAGCTATCCCATGCATAAAGCATGCACACTATGTTTCCTATGGTCCTTACTTTGTGAAATAGATCAATTGAAAAACCTTTTTAATGATGCTCATTTCACAATTCCTAATCCTTATCATTAGTGTAAGAACACAAGGTTCTTGCCACTATTAGAATATGCTAGATTCTAACATTTCACGCAACGATCCTTTCGCAAAGTCATAGCACAAAAGTCACCAAGACCTGGCCAATGAAATTACAAAGTACTCTATCGCAAATTGTTACAAGACAATTCTATAGACGTGAAGTCTCACATTCAAAGTACATTCCTTTGAACATCCTTCTTGCATAAAAGTTTCTAATCTAGATATAGATTCTTAATATCCAACTCCCAATATGGAAACATTTCCACATTTTCCATATGACAACTCATTCTTAATAGAATCTTATCTATTCACAATAATGTCGATATGGTCCATCCAATACCATACTCCCAACTACTCACAAGCAACCAATCCTCAGCAAACTTTGGATCATCCTTTGATAGTTGTTTAATTATTTTAGTCAAAACCAATTCTAGTCCTTTTTCCCTCTTAATGCGCTAGACATTTAGAAAATTTTAGAATTGTCAAATATTATAACATTTGCAATCGATCCTATACCCGAAGCGTATGGGACACGATGCATAATGTCTTACATAAAGATATGATACTTTACCAATCTTTTGCCATAATATTTTATGTGTCATGTTCTCACAATTCGAACTATGAAGAGGGATGCCGTAATCATAATCGAATTTTAAGAACACACAATGTATCCTTTGACTGAAAAAATATTAAAATTTCTCAATCTAAGCTTTAGATTTTGAAACGAAGTATAATATTCTCTCCCTTAATTATATTAAAACAACTTTTCAACCCATGCAACTTTGGAAATTGAATCTTTGTTTTCTATAATTAATATTGCTAACTTGCAATACTCACCATAATAATCATACAAGCATAACACTTATGCTCCCACTATCATGATGATTATCATATAAGCATAACATTTATGCTCCCACTAGCTTTGACATGTATTCAGAAAACAAATGAACTTCCAGAAAACAATGCCTATTGAATTTATGAAATTCATATTTCTAATACCAGATGCTTCGATAAGCCTTTATCTAAGCTTCTTAAACTTATACACCTTTGCCTTAGATAGCTCATATGTGTGTTTAAACAATTCAGAGCTTATGTTACTAAGTTCCAAATGTTAAAACTAATTGCCAAATCTCACAATTCGAACTATGGAAAGGGATGTCGTAACCATAATCGAATTCTGAGAATACAATTTTCACAATCGCTATCTTCTTAAAATCTCTCTTAGTGAAAGCATTTTCTCACAGTCATTTTCATGAAGGAGGGAATCTTATGACACTTAGATTTTATGGTGTATGAGTTCCTATCCATGTGAATTTGCCAAAACGAAGGTCTGCGACAAATCCAAACTCATATGGACTGAACTTTCTTAATCTTGATTTCTTGCCCTATGGTAACACGAGTGCCCACCATGTCTTCCAAGTAGTTTAGTAACTTGTCCTTACATATCAATGTACTTTCCATCGACTAAGGCTCTAGTATGCATTCAAATGAGAACTCATAGAACTCACATACACAACTAACTTAATTGGAACGACACAGAAAACAAAATAAAGTCAGCACGATAGGTTGTAAACCTCAAGTCGTGTGCTAGTGATGATCGATAAGGTTTATTCTTGATTTGTTCTTGAAACCTTTCAAGACCATTAAGACTCCCACTGACTCTTTGACATATAAGATTCTCTTGTCAAGAAACATTTCTTGACAAAGCAAATATTCAAGAGTTAGTGTAGTTCTTATCAAGACAAAACACTTCACATAATTGGTCCTAGTTGGTCTTTGTCTTATCCAAGACAGCACAACTTACCAATTTCAAATGTGAAAGAATAAGAAAATTTTTTCAAGTTCCACATTTGATGAGTGTTATAAACCTACTTTTGTCACAATCTTGACTCTAAGACTTGATATTGGAACAAAGTATGATTGACTTATTGATTTAACCATTTCTACAATACTCGATTCCTCTTCTTAGACATGCAATTGCACTAAGACTCACTTAGAGGATCTATTGAGACATGGTTCTCAATCATAAAGACTAATCATAAAACACAATAAAAGGTACTCTCCCTTCTTCTTAGAATAGAGAAACTTTTATCTTTCTGCCTACTTGATTCTGCTTTATTCGTTCTACTATTCATTGAAACTTTTTCAATCAACTCAGAATTACACTTAATCTTATAAGTAATAATCATATTTACTAAACCTTAGTAAATCATGACGAATGTCTTTGTCACTCTTGTGGTGGACTTGATCAACGCACAACCTTGTGTACTTGATCTCCTTGTCCTTCAATAGACACTTTGCCAAAGAATTAGTCTAAGTTTCCCAAATGTGAAAGTTTTTCATTCATCATACAATACACATTGCATGATTCCAAGTTTCTGTCCAATTGAAACTTGGGCGATGAGAAACTCTCCCTATTTGGTAAACTTTTGACATTTCCACAAATAACATAATTTAGAATCAAATCCATTTTGCTAATAATAGAAGCACACAAGCATCAATTTTTCATATATTTCATTGCAAGGATAAACAAATAAGATAAAAACCAAAATTTATTTTATTCATAAAACCAGCGGAAAACATGTCCTTACAATGCAAAAGTCAAATGAAAAACTATGTAATCATATACTCCTAACAAATCTATCATAACTTCCTAAGCTCAAAATCTGATCTTCGAATTCATGCGATCGAAATCCATTTCTTCGTGATCAGACTCATCTTGCTCTTCCATCAAACTTCCTCTCTTTTCTCTAAACCTGCAAAACATGCAAATGTAATCTTATCACATTATGAATAAAGAATAGGAATTTAAATGGAGTTAGATAGTGGATTTTATACCTGAAGTAGAGCCATACTTATTGACTCTCCTATCTCTTAGATTCTTCAGGTCCTTCGGGCAGCTTCATATCCATTGTCCCTTTCCTTGGCAGCAGGTTGTAGGTGGTGTCCATGGAAGCATGGTTGGTTGAGTTATCAGACAAATATGCTCCATTACTTCGCCAAATCATTTCTGATTCGGCAGCAATAAGCATATAAGTCAAGTCAATGAGGGTTGCGTCAAGTTTCATCATATGATACTCTCTAATGAACTTATCATATGATTCAGGGAGTGACTGAAGAACGCAGTCCACAGCCAACTTATTTGAGATAGACGCACCCAACATAATCAACCTATCAATGTGTGATTTCATCCCTAGGATGTGAGCACACACGGGTTTGCCATCTTGATGTTCCATTTCCAACAGGGATTCGGTGATCTTGAACCTTTCAAGTCTTCGATCATCAGGGCTAGGGAGAACAACGCGAGGAAGAGGAGGAAGTGAAATCAAGCTGGTCCACAGTAATCCTTCACTTTGACTCAAGCTTTCACTTTCATTAGGAACACTTTTTCCTTGGGATTCAGGAATACCACGGTTAGAGTTAGACATCTACAAAACGGGAGAAAATTCAAGTTAAGTTGATTGAGTCTTTAATAAAACACCCAAATGAGTTATTAAGGCTAGGATCCAACACAATATTCTACAACCTAGAAAAGGGATGTCGTAATCTAGTTGCAAAATATTTGAAGGTAGGTAAATGACGATTTACCAATTTCCACCATGAAATACGAAAAGGAAGTTTAAGTTTTAAATGAATTGAAACTCCTAGATCTTTTGAGATTCATTGAACTTTTCAATGGCATGTTTAATCTCGATTATGCCTTACTATTTGTGACTGGGATGTCGAGGATCACAAACAAGGTGTGAATAACCATACGAATCACGTGGTGCGCCTAATGCTACTATCACCTAATCAATGTGTTGGTTAGCCACACACGCTCCATTGATCTATGATAAGCATCGAGCCACCCTTCGCCACCAATGTCATCCCCAAATTAGTGTGCCGGTTAACCACACACGCTCCACTAACGTTTGACAAGGGTACGAAGTGTAATTCCATGGGTTAGCATACAATTTCACATTTTTCCTAAAGTAACTATGATTTAGGAATTTGTAAAAGCATTTAGTTACTTTGTACTTCATTATACTTATAATGGAAGGTTTCTGTCCTATCCTACCCGTTCGGCTAACGACCCTCCACTAGTCAAGAATGCGGTGGGTAAGAGTGGATACCCATTCAATCGCCATTTTATAGGCAATTTCCTTAAACACCCCTTATAGACCAGCTTCGTGAATGAGGCCTACTAACGGTAAGACTGACTGTTTACGCATACATATATATAATGTTAGACTTTTAATGTTATATATATATATAGTATAGGGTGTATTATCTATATTTGACCTAATCTCATTTATTCATAAGATAATTACCAAAAAATTTAAATAATCCATATTTATCATATAAAGAAACTATTATTTAAAAGATTTGAAATTATCTTTTGTTTTATGAAGGATAATCACCCAAATATAATAAAAATCGGATTTTATCATCAAAATACGTTTTAGGTATTAATCCTTCAGCAAAACAGCAATAAAACCCGATATTCCCTCTATCTGACCCCTGGACTCGCCGAGTCAGGGACAGACTCGCCGAGTTCATCCACTAACTCGCCGAGTCAGGTCGGGCAGAGGCCAAAAAATTCGTTTTTCATCAAATAAAGCAGTTAAGCATCACATACAACTGAAACCAATCAAGGCTCTGATACCACTGATGGGTTTTAGGCATAAGAACAATCATATGTGCTCATACAAACCCTAATGCTTGGATCTAGGTTTCTCTATTGTACATGCTTTGGATCCAAGACTAAAAAACTTAGATCTAACATATTATAAACTGAATTAGGGTTTAGAGAATTACCTTTGATTGTTATATAGCAATAACAATCAATTCCTTGCTTGGATTGGCCTTAGAAGCTTAGTGCCTCAAGTGCTGCACCTCTAATGGAGTCACAAACACCTTATGCAACTTGGATGAAGAGGAGAAGAGAGGGGAGGCACCAAAACGGCTGGAAACCCTAGAGAATCAGTTGTCCACGTTTTTGGGGCCTAAAGGGTCCTTTATATACTTGTGTGGGCTGCTAGGGTTTCAGTCAAAACCCTAATGGACAGCTTAAACTCTAAGCAGCCCATGGAACCTTCTGGATAAGGCCATGGACGAAAATATGATGGGCTTCCATCATAATTTCGTTCACCCCTTGTTCCTTTAGTATTCCTTAGCCCAATAACTCAATTATCCAATAATTGCAGTCCAGTCCCCTAAGTTTAATTAATCTCTTTTAGCCACAAAATTAATTAACAATTAATTCTTGACTAATATTAATTAAACAATACGATTTCTCCTTTAATATATTATTCTCATAATATATTAATAAATCATATTTAAACCTTTCTCTCCTTAAATCATCCTACATATTGCTATGGTGAAGGCAACCCAAAAGGACCATGCTCATAATCGGGTCAAGTACATACCAAAATAGTTATAGACTTAGACACTAATCCAACAATATCATCCTAACTCACAGGATGCGAACATATCAAAGCAGTAACATAATAACAACTACCCGGATCTCAATCCGATAAGGGCCGGCCTTGGTGCCTTAGACCCCGTTGATATAGTGAGGATAACTCACCTCGAAACTGTCGGCTGAACAGATAATCCAAGCTACTCCGATCACTGATACGATTTCCGCCACTGGACAACCGCCAATGCACTGAACTCAAAACAACAAACAACAATTACCAAAATGCCCCTGGACACTACTGGTCAACCCTTGGTCAAAGACAAGGTCAAAGTCAACTCCTGACTGACCCTACTCGCCGAGTCAACCCTCTAACTCGCTGAGTTCCCATACTCAGAACTTCTCTCAATCTGCAACCTAACTCGCCGAGTCACCCCGAGACTCGCCGAGTCCAACAACTCAGAGTCCACTCGCACACAACTCACCGAGTCATCCCTTGACTCACCGATTCTCGACTCAACCAGAGAATATCGGAACTCTTCGACAAGACTCGCCGAGTCCAAGAACAGACTCGCCGAGTCTAAGGCTATCATCAACCTACTCGCCGAGTTGTTCATACAACTCGCCGAGTTCCGAGCTATCATCATCCGACTCGCCGAGTTGTTCTTCCAACTCGTCGAGTCCCAGCTCATCTTCAAGCAACTCGTCGAGTTCACCCATGTGACTCGCCGAGTACCACCGATCTGAATCCATTCAGAAGCATTCCAGGCCATGCAAATGATCCAAAACATAGATCTAGCCTCATACAACTCATCCATCACGTAAAGTGGCAAACTTTACGTGAATCCAAAGAGATCTAGACCTTATTCACTTATAACTAGGGTTTGGGACATGCAAGCTTCACTAAACACCCCAACACAGGGACTTTCCTGCTCTCTGATTCTTCTCCATTCCAGATCTGAGGTAGCAACCTCAGATCTAACCTCTAGGCTTCCAATTACATCCTTAGACAAGATCCCACAAACCCCAAAATGAAGAAACAACATACAATCAGTTCAAGAACGAGATATTACCTCCAATGGACGTCCCAACTGCAATGAAATTCGAATCCAAGGAAAGCCCCTTGCCCCAAGCCTTCAATTCCCACAAATTCCTTCAAAAAACTTCTCCAATGCTCCAATCCACTCAACAATGGAGCTCCTCCACGATTTAGGGTTTCTGGAACTCAAGAGGGAAATAAAGAGGCTGGGGAAGGAACATAATGTTCCTTATATAGGGCTCAACCCCGAGAATTAGGGTTTTCTCCACCCAGCGCCTACTCACCGAGTCCATCTCATCGACTCGCCGAGTCGGCTACTTAACACGCGACCAAGTCGCGACTCTACTCGCCGAGTCCAGCCATGGACTCGCCGAGTCACTCTTTCCCAAATAACACTTTTAGCCCTTCAACTCTACTCTTGCTATTTCGGGATGTTACAATTCTCCCCCACTTATATTAGGCTTCACCCTCGAAGCCTATAGCAGCTCAACTCCAAAGATACTCCCGCAACGCGCCACCTGGCCTCAACCAGACCAGGTCCCTCAGAGCATACCCAACCGAAAATCGAACACATTTCCCCTTACTCACGGTGTCCTGACCACCGTCTCAAATAGGGCACCAGATCCACCCTCTGATAACTCCACTTAACCCCTGAGTACTACCCATAATGCACACTGCTCCAAATCACAACCATCACTCGACTCATAAAGGCTAGAAAACCATGAACCATCAGATCCCCGATCCGAATCCCACTCTATCCATTCCGTGACGACGGAAAAACCCATTCTCTATCTCAGAGCAAATTTCACGAGTCCTCCTCTTACAATCACATACACATGCTGAACTAGCTCCAGCACCCTCAGGTTGGGAAAACCCATTACACTGATGACACCCTCAAACATCCCCCAGGAAGAACCACTAATACATAACCAATACCCTTAACAGAATCACACTGAGAGTCCAGGACTCTCCCCCTGCATCCTTTCCAAGCCTCTTGGCTCTACACCTGCGGAATTTCTTCCGCAACCTCAGCAGACATCCCAAACCGGATGAACTTCTACTCCACTGCCACGAACACGATGCTCAAAACCATACCTGAAATACTCTAATCATAACTCTGCTCTGCAGCTTTCACTTTCGTGAACTTGCACTCCCTTTCGGAGTTACACACCTTTCTCTCTTCCTTTTCCAAGGAATCCACTTGGCCACATTGCCACTCCAACAAGTGCCACGGTGCTTGCCCAACGCGACACCACCTTTTTTGCGTATCCGCTATCGATCCGACACACATGCTCTGGCTCTCATCACAGGGGCTCTCAAGCCCATGCACTATCTCAACTCATCAAGATCACTACCCGGGGCCAGACCTTCCAATGTAATCACACTGCAACATACACAATCAGAAATCTCAAATTGATCCAACAATACCTGCAGAGTCTTCAGCATGACTGGACTGCCTCAGCAGGCCTTCAGTCCATCTGGACCACTCTCTCAGAACCTTCAGCCAATCTGGACCGCTCTCAGTGCCTTCAGTTTGGCTGGACCATTCTCCGAGCCTTCGGTCTGACTGGTACGCCTTCCGACCTTCAGTCTATCCGGACCGCTCAACTATCAACCAACATTCCAAGCTATCCCCCCTCGGGATTCCTCCCATGCATACCGTTCTAGCCCTCTAGGGGTTCTGAACTCTATCTCCATCGTACATACTCGATCCCTGCCTGCTCTCAGGCCCGCTCTGCATGCCCGACACTCGCTCCTATCAGCCTATACTCTAGGTTGACAGAACACTGTTGAATCCTAACAGCTAAGCACCCTCAAATACTCATCGATCTCCCAGAGAATTTTCCAATTCTCCCCCACTTAAAGCACTGACCAACAACCACCGGTCGCCATTAACGACCTTCCAGAACAACCCACACAAAGAGAACACTTACACACTGACCGCTTCTCACAATCATGAACAACCCTCAGCAAAACACATCACCTCACTGACCAATCCGCTCAAAAGAATCCGATCTCTAATTATCCGTTCCACGAATGTAGATGCTACCCGACATTCAACCCAATGCCGCATCTCCACTAATAACCCTTACAAACGATAACCAACGAAAGCACCAAAACACTAAACTATAATCATACCAAACCCTCAGGAAACAACGGATACCAAGACGAAAACCCGAAACACAAATCCATAACCCAAACCACAACCCGCAAAACGATGAATACCGCAACGAAATCCACACAAAGATACCAGCGCAAACCAATACACCACAAAATCGCAAGATAACAAGACATCAAGAAAGAAACATACCCGCAACTGGCTCTGGCACTGCTCTGACCTCCTCTGCAACAAGCTGAAAAGCACGACCCTGAGCCCTTGGGGGCTCCGCTCCACCCTGACCTCCACCAGTGATCCTCAAAGTGGTCGGTGCTGGAGCTTGCACCGATCCTGCAGCAAACTGTGGACAATTGGCCCTCAAATGTCCAACCTGATGACAATGATAGCAGATCCTCAAATCCCGAACTGGCGCTGACTGCCGACAATCCCTCGCATAGTGCCCATCCCTTCCGCACTTGCGGCATGCACCACCGGTCCTACAAACCCCGATGTGACCCTTCCCACACTTCCCACAAGTGTGGCTGCTCAAATCCCCCACTCTAACAACAACGATCTTGGACCGTTTTGGCGCCGGCTGTGACTGCACCGGAGCCTGCCTCAACTCACGCATCTGCAACTCAATCTCTAACTCACGCCGCCTAGCGGCCTCCTGCAACTCCAACAAGATCTCGCACCTCTGCGCGGACACAAACTGTCTGATGTCCCTCTTGAGCATGCTCAGATATCGGGACATCTGGGCCTGCTCCGAAGCGAACTCTGGGCAAAACATTGCCCTCTCAGTGAACATCCTGGTGATCTCCGTCACCGACTCCGAATCCTGCTTCAGCTCAAGGAACTCCTGAGCCAATCTTCCCCTCTCAACTTGCGGAACATAACGAGTACTGAACATTTCCCTGAACTGTTCCCACGAAACCGCAACCCTCTGCGCATCCGAATATGACCCCGTGGTCAATCTCCACCAATCCTTCGCCCCGAGCCTCAACAGGTTCAGAGCACACCTCACCCTATGATCAGCAGGGCATGAACATGTGAAGAAACACCCCTCCACGTTTGACAACCACCTCATGGCAACAATCGGGTCCTGAACTCCGTCGAATGTGGGAGGCTTCGTCTTATCGAAGTCCCGATACTGGAAGCCCCGACTAGCTCCTCCTCCTGCCGCTGCTACAACTACTGTAGCCGCCGCGGCAGCCGTCTCAGTGAGAGCCGCATAGCGCTCATCAAAATACTCAACCATAGCGGTCTTAATCGACCCAAACAGCTCTGGCAACTCAGCCCGGAACAACTTCGCAATCTCCTCACGCATGATCTCACGAATCCTCGCGTCCAACTCGCTCGTGCTCATCTGACCGATAACTTCGGGCGGCACCGATTCGCCCAGAACTCTCTCTCCAGCTCCCGATCCTGACCCGGATCCACTCTCATACTCAGATCTAACAAACCCCAATTACATCCTTAGACAAGATCCCACAAACCCCAAAATGAAGAAACAACATACAATCAGTTGAAGAACGAGATATTACCTCCAATGGACGTCCCAACTGCAATGAAATTCGAATCCAAGGAAAGCCCCTTGCCCCAAGCCTTCAATTCCCACAAATTCCTTCAAAAAACTTCTCCAATGCTCCAATCCACTCAACAATGGAGCTCCTCCACGATTTAGGGTTTCTGGAACTCAAGAGGGAAATAAAGAGGCTGGGGAAGGAACATAATGTTCCTTATATAGGGCTCAACCCCGAGAATTAGGGTTTTCTCCACCCAGCGCCTACTCACCGAGTCCATCTCATCGACTCGCCGAGTCGGCTACTTAACACGCGACCAAGTCGCGACTCTACTCGCCGAGTCCAGCCATGGACTCGCCGAGTCACTCTTTCCCAAATAACACTTTTAGCCCTTCAACTCTACTCATGCTATTTCGGGATGTTACATAAATTATTTTAAAAAGCATAAATTAAATCGGTCTTTTCTGGCCGTGATTTTGGGTATGTCACAATTTTAAACTTATATGCACTGTTCCTCTTGTAATGATTATGCACAAAGCCACAAAGACTTGGCAACAATCATTATAGAGTATTCCAATGGAGAGCAATTCCATGGAAACGATGTCTCAAATTCAAAGTGCAAAACTTTGAACATGCTTCTTGCATTAAGTTTCTTTAACCTTACACAAATTGCTTCCACCTATGAAGACAACTCTATATTCCCATTTTGACTACCACTTCTGAACAAGAGTTGCCTCTTTTCAGACTATGTCAATATGGTCCTTCCAATATTAACAGTATACTTCCAACTGTCCTTGAGCAACCAATCTTTGGTAAACCTTAGATTGTCCTCGACAATTACTTAATGACTTTAGTCATATCCAATTCGAGACATTTTCCTCCTTAATGCCCCAAGGCATTTGGAAAATTTAAAACGGATAAATATTACAGCACATGTAATCGATCTTGTACCCAAAGTAAATGGGACACGATTCATGATGTTTCACATAAAGACATGGTTCTAGACTAGTCTTCTGCCATAATAATTTTTGTTTGCTATATTCTCAAAATTTGACTATGAAAAGGGATGTCGTAATCATAATCGAATTTTGAGAACGCAATATATAGAATTTTCTTAATTTGAACCAATCCAACATGAAATATATATATATATATATATATATATATATATATATATATATATATCTTGACTAAAGGTGATTAAAATTTCAATATAAGCTCTTTAGAATGATTATAAACTCAATCTAAGTTTTTTAGAATTGAAATGAAGTATAATTTCCTCTCCCTTAATTATAGCAAAACAACTTTTTCAACCCCTACAACCTCACGAATTAAAACTTTTGTTATCTATAATTAACATTGTTAACTTGCAATACTTATCATAATTATCATGCTCCCACTAACATGATGATTATTAGCATAACACTTATGCTCCCACTAGCTTTGACATGTATCCAGAAAACAACTGGACCTCTAGAAGTCAATACTTTATTGACATTCTTACCAAAGTTCAGATTTCTGATACTAGATTGCTTTGATAAGACTTTATCAAAATGATACACCTTATCTTAGATAGATCACAGGTGTGTCTAAACAATTTCAGAACTATGAAAAAGGATGTCGTAATCATAGTCTCAATTGTTTAGACCTTTGCCATTTCTCATAAGTCCATGTTAGTGTGCCGGTTAACCATGCACGCTCCACTAACGACTTTGAGAACTGCAAATATCAATGATGGCTATCTACTTAGTGAAATAATTTCCTCACCATCATTTTCATGAATTGGAGAGAAACCTTATAACACTTAGATTTTATGGTGTATGTGAATTTGTCAAACCATAATCACAAGAATAGGTTAGTGACAAATCCTAACTCATATGGATTAAACTTTTGCAATCTTAACTTCTTGCCACCTGGCAGCTCAAGGGCCTGCCATTGCTTACAAGTAGCTATGCAAACAATTGAGAACATGTAGAACTCAAATGTATAGCAAACTTAACTGGAATGGGCACAAAAATGTCAGCACGATAGGTTATAAACCTCTAGTTGTGTGTTAGTGATGAAATACATGTTTTATTCTTGATTACTTCTTGAAACCCTTTCAGGATCTTTTAGACTCCCACAGTCTCCTTGACCTATAAGACTTTCTTTCCAAATATTCAAGAGACAGTGTGGATTCTAATCAAGAAAGACACTTAACACAATTGGCCTTAGTTGGTCTTTGTTTTATCCAAAACATCACAAATTACCAATTTCAAATGTACAAGAGTAGAAAACTTTTACTCTTATATTTGACAAGCGTTTTAAACCTTCTTTAAGACATCTAACTCAAGTTACAATCTTAGAGTATAACTCTAAGAATTGTTTTTGGAACGAAGTATGAAACATCTTCTTGATTTAACCACTTCAACAATTCATAACTCTTCTTCTTAACTATCAGAATGCACTTAGAGGATGAATTGTGATAAGGTATCAAAATCATTAAGATGATCTTAAAACATGATACTAAAGTACTCTCCCATGTTTTCAGATTTGAGAAACTCTTATCCTTCTGCCTAATTTGATTCTTCTTATTCGTTCTGTCATACATTGAAACTTTTCCAATGTCTCAGAGTTAAACTTAAGCTTGTAAGTATAATCATATTTACTAAACCTTAGTAAATCACGACAAATAGTCTTATCCATCTTTTGTGGTGGACTTTGACAAGTGCACAAGAAAGTGTACTTGATACCTTAGCCCTTCACTTGAGTCACATATACATGGGAACAAGGAACTAGTCTTAATTTTCCAAAGTTGAAAATTCTCATACATCACACTAAACACCTTGTATGATTCCAAGTTTCGGTCCAATTGAAACTTAGGTGATGAGAATCTTTCCTTATTTGGTAAATTTAGACACTACCACAAATGAAAGAATCAAATTCATTTTTCCAATGTTGCTAGAAACATACAAACATCAAGTTTTCATAAATGTCATTGTAAGGAGATATAAAATAAAGTAAAACAAAATTTTATTTATTTATCAAAATGCGGAAAAACTTTTTCCTTACAATGTAACTTGAAATGAAAACTATGTTATTACATGTTTCCTAGCAATCTATCATAACTCCTAAGAAGTAGCTCAAGAATTCGATTTTCAACCAAGCAAAAAAAATCCATCTTCGCGATCAAATTCAACATACTCTTTCTTTAAGTTTCCTACCCTTTGCTTGATCCTGCTAAATATCAAAATGCAACTGAGTCCCATTTTGTATTAAGAATCATCAACTGGGAACTTAATAGATGTTAGGGGTGTCAAACCCAACAAATAATAGGGGTACAATAGACTCCAAATACACTTCTTTAATGCACTAAAAAGTAGTACAAGGCAAGCAGGGTCGAACCACAGAGACACGGGACAAAAGTCTATACCTTTTTGCACAAGGTACTTTGGTCACAAAGGGGAATTTGTTTGCAAAAGTAAATAACTAAATAACAATCTACTTTAAAAGCATGCACAAAATGAAATAGATTTGTAAACAAATTGATTGAATGGTTCTAGTTCTAGTTCTCAATGTTGTTGTTCAACTTGATTATGACTTGATGTAATTCAAGATTGCTATTCTATGTTGGTACTGAAAGATATTAACACGCTCTAATAACTCTCGCTTGCCAAATTATCTAACCAAAACACGCTCTTTGATTAGACCTAGCTTTACTAATTCAACCTAAACACGCTCTTAGATTGTATTGAAAAACCGCATTAAGTTTTGTACAAGCTTCCCAACAATGTTCATTTCTTCTCATACGCTCGGAAGTGTGAAAACATGTGATATATGTTTTACAATAAGAAAACTTATTGCTTGTTACCAATTATTAACTCAATAGAACGATTAGGTGCCCTAAAAGTTAATTAACTGCACAAAAATTCAATTCATGAAAGTGGCCAATCAAACACAAATCAAATTCAAGGATTCTAGTTTAAACAAAAACATAATCACTAGAATAGAATCACAAATCAAACATCAAATCATATGCTTCAGGTCAAGCAATCAACATGTTTTGAACAAGAACTAGAAACTAGGGTTTCTTAGCCACACACGGCTAAGAACAAATCAAACAAGAATAAAGATGGAATTGGGATGTTTAATCCTTACAAAAATGAAATCCAAATGTTTGCAATGATTAAGTCTTCTCAAAAGCTCCAAGAATTCTCCCAAAATTGCCCTAGATCGCCAGAAACTACTCCCAAAACCGTTCTTTCTTCAAAATGACGTCTCCTGCTCTTTTATTAAAGTTCACGTGACATGCCATGAGGCCATGCGTTTTTATCATGGCCATGCCTTTTGCCCATGTGTTTTTCTTTGGCATGGCCATTTGTCTTGACCATGTGTTTTTTTGCATGGCCCATGCTTTTTGCTAAAATTCCAAAACGTCTTCACTGTTGGCTCCATCTTCATGTTTTCTGCCATGGAATGACCGGTTCATCTTCTCTTCATGTTCCAAAGCTCTACGCTCCAAGCATCCAAGCATCCATGCATCCAAGCTCCACGTTCCATGCTCCATAATGCCTGCAAAATAAATCAAAAATAGTGAAGTACCAGGCATTCTTAATGAAATATGTAATTGCCCTAATAATCAACTAAATGCAAGAATTATGAAGTAGAATGCTATAAAAAGACGGAAATAAACATGCAAAATAGGTGCATAAAATGCACCTATCAATAGAGTTAGATAGTGGACCTACCTGAAGCAGAGTCAAACTTTTGATTCTTCTTTCTTTCAGGTAGCTTGGGCAGCTTCGCTTCCAATGCCACTTTTCTTCACACTGAGAACATATAGACTCTTTGGGAATGGTACACAGGTTATTCCAGATTTAGACTTTTTCTTTACCTTCCGGTCAACCGGGTTGACCAAGGCCGATCCCTTTCCATTGGGAAGATAAAGTTTTTCTGAACTTCCAATGTCACCATTGTCCATGTCCATGGAAGGTTTGAGAAATAGACCTTCCATCCATATTTGCTTGACTATTGCACCAAATCATTTCTGATTCAGCAGCAATAAGCAAATAAGAAAGATCCATTAGGGTCATGTTGTGATCTGTCACATAGTAGTCTTTCTATATGACTCAGGAAGTGACTGAACGACGCAATCAATAGCCAACTTCCTTGGGACAACAACACTCGACATTCTCAGCCTGTCACTATGTGACTTCAGTCCTAAGACATGAGTGCACACAGGACTTCCAATTTTATGTTTTATTATGAGTAGGGATTGAGTGATCTTGAACTTTTCAAGTCCTTAAACTTGTGGGTCAGGGAGAATAATTGGAGGATGAGGAGGAA
Organism: Lactuca sativa; assembly: GCF_002870075.4. Taxonomy (NCBI): domain Eukaryota; kingdom Viridiplantae; phylum Streptophyta; class Magnoliopsida; order Asterales; family Asteraceae; genus Lactuca; species Lactuca sativa. The sequence continues at coordinate 114,634,523 of NC_056630.2, read as the reverse complement.
GAGAAGTATGACTTCCATGAGCCAAACTTGGGAAGTCACATTCATTAGGAAAGCTTGATTTTGGAAAATCATTGTTGTCTAAACCAGAGATCAACAATGGGAGAAATTCAGAAATTCAAGTACAGTTGATTTAAGTCCTTAATATAACATCCAATATGAAATATTAAGGTTAGGACCCAATAAACTATTTTATAACTTAGAAGAGGGATGCCGTAATCCAAGCTATAAAATATTTGAAGGTAGGTGAATAACGATTCACCAATTTCCACCAAAATAAACGAAATGTATTATTAGGTTTTAATTGGTTTCAAAACTCCTAGTTCTTTTGAGATTCGTTGAACTTTTCAATGGCATGTTTCGATCTCGAGTGTGCCCTTCAGGTTTTGTGATTGGGATGTCGAGGATCACAAAACAAGGTGTGAAGTAACCATTCAAATATACTTGGTACCCTTAATATTTACCCCTCAATCGATGTGCCGGTTAACCACACACGCTTCACCGATACTATGATAAATATTAAGTTACCCTTTGCCTGCCTTGTTAAACCTAGGTTAGTGTGCCGGTTAACCACACATGCTCCACTAACGGCTTAAACAAAGTGCAAAGTGTAATTTCCTGGATTCGCACCTTATTCACATTTTCCTAAATAACTAAGATTGGGAATTTATAAATTTTTAGTTACTTAGTATTTATCATTAATACTTTTAATGAAGGGAGAATTAAATCCTTGTCCTACCCGTTCGGCTAATGACCCTCCACCAATCAAGGAAGTGGTGGGTGAGAATGGACACGCATTAAACTGCTATTTTATAGGCAGTAACCTTATACCCCCCTTATAGACCGGCTTCATGAATGAGGCCTACTAACGGTAAGACTGACTTGCTCTTATATATATATATATATATATATATATATATATATATATATATATATATATATATATTATCAACTTATAATATTATAAAGTATAAGGATTGAGTTTTAACTTTTAAAATTCTAAGGGCTAAACTTGGAACTAAAGTACTCATGGGAAAAACTTTACAAATTCCAAAACTTGAGGGCAAGTTTTGAATAGTTTCAAAACTTATGAGTCTAATTAAAGCTTTAAAACTTCTAATGAAGAGACTCTTGGACATCCATAACTTGAGGACAAGTTATGGAGCCATAAAAACTATTTATAAGAAAAGACTCTTCATTTTTTGTAACCTAAGGCATTTTTCTATGAGTTTTAAGATTCATAAATACGACTTTTCATATAACTTGAGGACAAGTTACAAAAACACATTTTATGAACAACTTTTAGATTAATTTGGATTGAAAACAACTAACACATATTTTTTTCATTAATCTTAAATAACTCATAAAACAAGGTAACACAAAAAAACTTTTGGTAATCCATAACTCGAGGACAAATTATGGACTCCATTAAAATACATTTAGATCAAGAATTAAATAACAAACACTTTTGTAAATAATCCCTATGATCTACCAAAACTCATAAGCATGAACAATCCATATCAACAATTTCAAGAATTCCATCAACATAAATAAAACTTGAAATTTTGATTTTAACCTTGAAATTGGTTTACTATAATCATTACCACTTTAAAAACAAGTTTTATAAGTCCAAAACAGCTTAAGGTAATGATTCTAGACCAATTCATGCTTTAAAACTCGAAGATATGCTGTCAGTGGGTCCAACTTGTCACGCCCCAAAACCGTGATGGCGGAATCGTTCCGGGGCGGAGGAAGTCATGTATAGCATCACAACCAATGTATAATATCAATCATAGCAACGCAACCATTACATTGAATACTTAAATAAAAATGTTTACATCAATTTGGAAATTGTCTGAAACTTGTTTGGATTTCGTCATACAAAATATATATAGAATATAAACATTAAACTCTTATTTCTCCAACTCCTCAAAAACCCAGCAGGTACCTGTCTACTGATTTCCTGAGAATACAAGCAGTTTAAAAATATCAGCATAAAGCTGGTGAGTTCATAAGCAGTAGTTTGTAATGAAACTTGTTGATGAGCTAGCATAAATGTTTGTATAGCTTTAAGAAAATCCGCTATTTTCTTTAATGAAAATGTAGTTTTATCAGTTCTGTAGTAAACCATGAATATCTGTATGTTTCCAAGAAAATCTGATATTTTCTTTAGTGAAAATGCAGCGTTATCGATACCGTATAAAACCATGAATGTTCGTTACTGAAAACTGTAGAGATATGCGCAAATACTACCTCATGTGACTAGCTAAAGCTAATCATGAAGTATAAGTATTTTGTATGTGAATCCATTGCAGAATTGGTTCTGTTTGAAAACCCTGGCTTTGGCCAGTATACGTAGTGTGTTTTAGTTCTATTTAGAATGAATAAAACTATTGAAGAGTGTCGGGATGTAAACTAAAGATGATTTATACATAATGTGAGTCGTATAACCATACTTGATATGACTAGAGACCTTTCCAACGTTCTTCAGGCGTCGAGTTAAATGACATTTGTCACCCTGGGCATGCCTGCCCAACTGTAGCTAGCAGTTCTGGTGTGGGATTGTCAGTCCCAAATAGATCTATTCACAAATCTCACGCTCTCCCTCCAGGAGACTCTGATTATACTATGATAGGATTTATCCCTGTACACCTAAGGGTACAGTAGTGAAGTAGCGCCACACAGTATCGTACAATCTAGTTTACATGTAGTGTAGTAGCGTTCTACCGTAGTGAAAAATCCGAATGTATATCGTTCGTAGTGATAATTACAGTTATGAAAACATGATAAAGTAGTGAAAACTACTTCTGTCTTAGTGCATACGTTTAGTAGTGAAAGTTTCTATACTTTTTATGTTTATAAAATATCCCAAACTATACCGATTATAGTTTGCATGTATAGTGAATAGCGTGTTCGAAAACTATGCAACTTAGTGAAAACGTCCCTTATGCTCAACACAGTACAAAAGGGCTAAAGTATGAAGTTTGCATAAGTTTTGAAAACATTTATGTTTAGCTTGTATTCCCCCCACCCCATGAAAACATTAAAAAAATACGGAAAATGTAGGGGTATGAACTCACCTCGGGTGATTTGAATGAAAGATCGATATGGAATGCGGGATGTTCAAGTGAAGCCTTGAACACGATTTGATCGTTTTTGATGCTTTGGAAGGTTCAAAGTTGGAGAAACTTGAGAGGAAATGATGTTGTGTGCTGCCAAGGTGTTAAAGGAATGAAAGTAAGGGGGATACCCTTTATATAGGGGTAAAGGTGTTGCTCAAAAGTGAGTGTGCTGCCAAGGGAGCGGGTGTGCGGCCGCACACCCGTGTGTACGGCCGTACACTCCTCCAAGAGGTGTGTATGGCCCAGCTTTTTCACTATTCAACACTCCGACTCATTCCTAAACTCAACCTTGGTTATTTATACAAGCTTAGAACACTTAAATGACCCCTTGAATAGCACTAGAAATCGACAAAACAAGTTGAATATTGATTGAATTGATTAATTATACAAGATTGAAATTCCGGGTTGTCACATCATCCCCTCGTCAAATTCGATCTCGTCGAGAGGAATCACAAGTGTCTCATCGGACAGACACTTCTTTAGGTTCGACAAATGGAAGACAGGATGGATGTTGTTGAGCTCTCGAGGTAATTGGAGTTTGTATGCTACGGAACCGATCCTAGCAAGGATCTCGAATGGTCCAACATTCCTTAGGTTTAGCTTTCCATGTTTTCCGAAACGTATCATGCCTTTCCAGGGCGAGACCTTCAGAAGGACGCGGTCACCGACCTAGAATTCCAAGGGTTTTCGTCTCTTATCGGCGTAGCTCTTTTGTCTATCCCGAGATGCTTTTAGTCGCTCTCTGATTTTTACAATCTTTTCTATTGTCTCTCGGATGATTTCAGGACCTGTGAGAGTGCTGTCAGGGACTTGACCCTTGACTAACTACGTGTCACCTACTTCAGCCCAGCATAGAGGGGATATGCACTTGCGGCTGTAGAGGGCTTCAAACGGCGCAACCTTGATGCTAGTATGGTAGCTGTTGTTGTAGGAAAATTCGACCAAAGGAAGATGAGTGTCCCACGATGCACCGAAGTCGATGATGCACGCTCTCAACATATCTTCCAATGTCTGAATTGTTCTCTCACTTTGTCCATCAGTCTGAGGATGATAAGCAGTGCTCATATCCAACTTAGTTCCAAGTGCCTTCTGAAGCGATTGCCAGAACCTTGAGGTGAACCTGCTATCTCGGTCATAGATAATGGATATAGGTACCCCATGAAGGCGAACTATTTCTTGCATGTAGATCCGTGTAAGTCTCTCCATCCTGAAGTTTTCTTTGATTGGCAGGAAGTGGGCGGATTTAGTCAACCGATCGACAATCACCCAGATGGCGTCGTGCCCACTTGGGGATCTAGGTAACTTGGTGATAAAATCCATTGCTATCATTTTCCACTTCCACTCAGGTATTTCTGGCTACTGAAGTAAACCTGAGGGCTTCTGATATTCCACCTTCACCTTGGCGCAAGTCAAGCACTTGCCCACAAAGGTTGCAATCTCCGCTTTCATGTTTGGCCACCAATAGAGCTGTTTGAGATCCATATACATCTTATCTGAACCGGGGTGAACGGAGTATTTTGTCTTGTGAGCCTCATTCATGACAACCTCTCTGTACCCACCGAACTTTGGGGTCCAGATCCGGTTCATGAAATAGTACACCTCGTCTCCCTTAACCTCTAAGTTCTTGTCCATTCCCCTTAATGCTTCATCCATCACTTTATCTGGTTTCAAGGCTTCCTGCTGAGCCTCCCTGATTTGTGCGGATAGATGGGAATGAACGGTCATTGTCAATGCCTTCACCTTTCGCCCGGAGTATTCCTTTCGGCTGAGGGCATCTGTTACCACATTGGCCTTGCCGGGATGGTAGCGAATTTCGCACTCATAGTCACTGAGTAGCTCTACCCATTGTCGTTGTCTCATGTTTAACTCTTTCTGATCAAGGATGTGTTGCAAGCTCTTATGGTCGGTGAAGATAGTGCACTTGGTTCCGTAGAGATAATGTCTCTAGATTTTCAATGCAAAGACAACTGCTCCCAACTCTAGATAGTAAGTTGTGTAATTGACCTCATGTGTCTTCAACTGCCTCGAGGCATAGGCAATGACCTTTCCTTGCTGCATGAGCACACAGCCTAGGCCCTGATTGGATGCATCGCAATAGACCACGAAGTCTTCCGTCCCTTCGGGCAGGGATAAGACAGGTGCGCTACACAGGGCTTGCTTCAATGTTTGAAATGCATTGTCTTGCTTGACTCCCCAACTAAAGGTTACACCTTTCTGTGTCAAGGTAGTTAAGGGTTTAGCGATTCTGGAGAAGTTCTGGATAAACCTGCGATAATAGCCCGCGAGGCCCAAGAATTGCCGGAATTCTGTGGGTGTTTTAGGTGCAGACCAATTCTATATCGCTTTGATCTTAGAAGGGTCTACATGAATACCTTCCTTGCTAACCACGTGCCCAAGGAAATTTACCTTCCTGATCCAAAACTCGCACTTCGAAAACTTAGCGTATAGCTTTTCCGCCCTTAATGTTTCCAACACCTGTCTCAAGTGGTGTTTATGATCACTCTCACTCCACGAATAGACAAGTATGTCATCTATGAACACGATCACGAACTTGTCTAAGAAAGGGCGGCACACTCGATTCATCAGGTCCATGAATACCGCCGGTGCATTGGTCAGACCAAATGGCATTACTACAAATTTGTAGTGTCCATAGCGAGTTCGGAATGCTCTCTTAGGCACATCATTCTCATGGACTCGCAACTGATGGTACCCTGATCTTAGATCTATCTTTGAGAAATAACTGGCTCCCTGAATTTGGTCAAAGATATTGTCGATTCTGGGCAAGGGATATCGGTTCTTGATGGTCAGCTTATTTAGTTCTCGGTAGTCAATGCACATCCGAAAGGATCCATCTTTCTTTTTCATGAATAAGATCGGAGCTCCCCAGGGTGAGGAACTCGGCCTTATGAATCCTTTGCTGATCAGCTCATTGAGCTGGATGGATAATTCTTGCATCTCCGCTGGCGCTAAACGGTAAGGAGACTTAGCTACAGGAGTAGCTCCGGGGATTAAGTCGATACGAAACCCGACTTGACATTCGGGAGGAATTCCTGGGAGATCTTCAGGAAAGACATAAGGAAAGTTGCAGACTTCGGGGATGCTCTCGAGGTCTTTAACTTTTTGCATCCCATCAACAACATGAGCTAGAAATGCATAGCATTCCTTCCGTAGGTATTTCTGAGCTTTGATGCACGAGATGATACGAAGGTTCGAACTAAGTTTGTCACCATAAATCATAAGGGCTTCGCCAGAGGGAAGGTTGAGGCGAATATCTTTTTCGAAACAAAGGATATCAGCACGATTGGGGCTCAACCAATTCATACCAATAATGACATCGAAACTCTTAATAGATACATGCATAAGATCGATAGGGAAGGAATGATCGCCTAAGGTAAGTGTACATCCTAGGAATATATCGTTCGTGCTCTCTTTCTCTCCGTTAGCCATCTCGACGGTGAACGTTTCGGTTAAAGGTTGGAATTTACATTTGATTAGATGTTTGAATGCATGACTAACAAAACTCCTTTCCGCACCAGAATCGAAAAGAATGCATGCATGAGAGTTGTCAAGGAGGAACGTACCCGTAACAACGGTAGGATCAGCGACCGCTTCATTCTGGCCCATTACCAAAACTCTCCCTGTATTGCCACCAGTCTTTGCCTTAGGGCAATTTCTCCTGAAATGCCCAACCTCTCCACATCCATAACAAGCTTGACCAGCACCTTCTCCCGTAGTCTGGTTGGTGGGTTGGGCTGGCACCTTGCAATATCGAGCTGTGTGACCCTTCTTCCTACAGCTGTTGCAACTCAACTCACGGTAGGGTCCGTGATGATGGAAGTTACACTTGTTGCACAAAGGTAATTTCCCAGCATAAACACCGCTAGGAGTTTGGGTGGTTGGAACAGCAGCTGGGGCAGCAGTAGGAGTAGTAACAACATGAACTGCCACTGTTTGTTGCTTCTTGGAGGGCTCCTGCGAACAGTGACCCTTGCGTTTGTTCCATGATTTCTTCTTCTTCCCACCACTTTCCTTATGTGGCTCAGAAGCAGCTGCCACTTCGTCTAGATCAACCCCATTATCGATCAGAATTTGTGCCAGATCCTTGGCGCTCTCAAATATAGTCGGTCTAGCAGCCAATACATTTCCCTTAGTGGGTTGTGTCAGCCCCCAGATGTACATCTCGATTTTCTTGCTTTCCAGGGTGACCATTCCCGGACAGAGAAGTGCTGGATCACAGAATCTAGCAGTATAAGCAGTAATGTCAGAACCCTTCATCTTCAAGTTCCAAAGTTCGTGCTCCAACTTTTGCACCTCGCCCCTCGGGCAGTATTCAGCCAGCATGAGTTCTTTTAGTCTTTCCCAACCCATGGCATTAGCTACTGGCATGGTTAGGGCTTTGACTTGACCATTCCACCAGTTCAAAGCTCTGTCAGTGAAGGTACAGGCAGCGAACTTCACCTTGTTGGCTTCAGAACAGGCGCAAATTTCGAAGATGGATTCGATCTTCTCGAACCATCGAGTCAGAGCGATGACTCCTCTGTTTCCGTAGAAGGACTTGGGTTTCGTGGTCATGAAGTCCTTGTAGGAACATTCCTTTTGTTGTCCCTGACTTCCGTCTTGTCTTTATGGGTCGGTTCCACCTCCAGCCCCACCAGAGTTCACTTGTGCCATTGCTGCAGTCACAACGGCTGTAACTGCTGCCTGAAACATGATGGGGTCAAACTGAGGGGGTGGTGGTGGTGGCGGAGTGTTTTCGTTTCTTCTAATGGGTCTTGGTCAAGGAGGCATCTTTCTCTAGAAATAATCAGGAAGAAGAGGATGGTAAGTCCTCAAGATATATAAAAATAATATATATCTCATCCTGATAATAATAGTGTTCTACCCCCGCGATAAGCACAAAAAGTTTACTAATGTAACTAAGTTATCGCTAAAAAATAGATAGGTAGCAACACTAAGAATGAATCTCCTCACTGAATTTGGCTCTAGCGAAATACTCCTATAGTATTTTCTAGTGAATGTTTATGGTAAGTTTTAGGCATGCTGTAACACCACCGTCACTCCCAAGCACATGTTGGTCATGTTTTGACAGAATATAGTTGATCAAGCTATATTCACCCGAAACATGATTACATAACTGCCCAAGTTTGACCGCAATGTCCCAACATCCAAATACTTTTTGTGTTGTTCCACTAATGACACGAATTCTGTAAGGTATGCATGCTCGTATAATTTTATAAAAATACTTATATTTTTGAAAGTATATTTTTAGTGTAGAGCACTTTGGCCCCTTTAGTGTTTATAGTTGTATACCATGTAAGGTTCGGTATACTAGTTCACTATAAACAAGGGCTCTGATACCAATCTGTCACACCCCGAAACCGTGATGGCGGAATCGTTCCAGGGTGGAGGACGTCATGTATAGCATCACAACCAATGTATAATAGCAATCATAGCAATGCAACCATTACATTGAATACTTAAATAAAAATGTTTACATCAATTTGGAAATTGTCTGAAACTTGTTTGGATTTCGTCATACAAAATATATATAGAATATAAACATTAAACTCTTATTGCTCCAACTCCTCAAAAACCCAGCAGGTACCTGTCTACTGATTTCCTGAGAATACAAGCAGTTTAAAAATATCAGCATAAAGCTGGTGAGTTCATAAGCAGTAGTTTGTAATGAAACTTGTTGATGAGCTAGCATAAATGTTTGTATAGTTTTAAGAAAATCCGATATTTCTTTAATGAAAATGTAGTGTTATCAGTTCTGTAGTAAACCATGAATATCTGTATGTTTCCAAGAAAATCTGATATTTTCTTTAGTGAAAATGTAGCATTATCGATACCATATAAAACCATGAATGTTCGTTACTGAAAACTGTAGTGATATGCGCAAATACTACCTCATGTGACTAGCTAAAGCTAATCATGAAGTATAAGTATTTTGTATGTGAAGCCATTGCATAATTGGTTCTATTTGAAAACCCTGGCTTTGGCCAGTATACGTAGTGTGTTTTAGTTCTATTTAGAATGAATAAAACTATTGAAGAGTGTCAGGTTGTAAACTAAAGATGATTTATACATATTGTGAGTCGTATAACCATACTTGATATGACTACAGACCTTTCCAACGTTCTTCAGGCGTCGATTTAAATGACATTTGTCACCCTGGGCATGCCTGCCCAACTGTAGCTAGCAGTTCGGGTGTGGGATTGTCAGTCCCGAATAGATATATTCACAAATCTCACGCTCTCCCTCCAGGAGACTCTGATTATACTATGATAGGATTTATCCCTGTACACCTAAGGGTACAGTAGTGAAGTAGCGCCTCACAATATCGTACAATCTAGTTTACATGTAGTGTAGTAGCGTTCTACCGTAGTGAAAAATCCGAATGTATACCGTTCGTAGTGATAATTACAGTTATGAAAACGTGATAAAGTAGTGAAAACTACTTTTGTATTAGTGCATACATTTAGTAGTGAAAGTTTCTATACTTGTTATGTTTAGAAAATATCCCAAACTATACCGATTATAGTTTTCATGTATAGTGAATAACATGTTCGGAAACTATGCAACTTAGTGAAAACGTCCCTTATGCTCAACACATTACAAAAGGGTTAAAGTATGAAGTTTGCATAAGTTTTGAAAACATTTATGTTTAGCTTGTATTCCCCCTTGAAAACATTAAAAAAATACGGAAAATGTAGGGGTATGAACTCACCTCGGGTGATTTGAATGAAGGATCGATACAGAATGCGGGATGTTCAAGTGAAGCCTTGAACACGATTTGATCGTTTTTGAAGCTTTGGAAGGTTCAAAGTTGGAGAAACTCGAGAGGAAATGATGTTGTGTGCTGCCAAGGTGTTAAAGGAATGAAAGTAAGGGGGCTACCCTTTATATAGGGGTAAAGGTTCTGCCCAAAAGTGAGTGTGCTGCCAAGGGAGTGGGTGTGCGGCCGCACACCTGTGTGTACGGCCGTACAATCCTCCAAGAGGTGTGTATGGCCCAACTTTTTCACTATTCAACACTCCGACTCATTCCTAAACTCAACCTTGATTATTTATACAAGCTTATAACACTTAAATGACCCCTTGAATAGCACTAGAAATCGACAAAACAAGTTGAATATTGATTGAATTGATTAATTGTACAAGATTGAAATTCCGGGTTGTCACACAACTCGTCGAGTGCATGAACCAACTCGGCGAGTTGGATGAGTTTGCACTTGGACTCGTCGAGTCCCCTGCCCAGACAGCACACAATCTTCGATTTTTCAGCAATTTAAACAAGTATAACAAGAAAACAAGCCTAGGCTCTGATACCACTGATGGGTTTTGAGCATTCTAACACTCATATGGTGTACATGCAACCCTATAAACCTTGGATCTATGTTTTCTCTATTATACATGCAAATATTAAATATTCCAAGGTTTCATCCTAACTAGCATATTATGAAGCACCTATACTACAAAGTTCTAGTTAGATGACATACCTTTTGATGTAGCTTGATGTCTTCAAGCTTTAAGAGCTTAACCCCAATAGTGTGGAAGCCTCAAGTGGAATCACAAATCACCAAAACACCTTGGAAGAACTTGAGAGAATATGTATGCACACTAAAATCGGCCCACTTTTATGTCCTCACACACTAGTGCCATTTCTTGTGCCAAAGGCCTCTTTATATAGTATGGAGGATTAGGGTTACATCCATGTAAACCCTAATACCCATGACCTTTCATTTCATAGGATTCATGGATTAAAACTCCATGGACTATCGATGATAGCTTAGCCCAACCTAAATGAACTTGGCCCATTCCATAATATATATAAGAGTTCATATTTAATTAGTTCCTTTTGACCACTTAATTAATTCTTGATCAATACTAATTAAATAATATGATTTCATATTAATATATTAGAACTTATAATATATTAATATAAATCATAATTATACTATTCTCAAAAGACTATCCATATAAATTGTACCGGTGAAGTGCAACCCAAATGAACCATGTCGGTTCGTGTCAAGTACATACCAAATATAGTAATGGACTTAGACATTAATCCAACAAGTACGTGGTGGTAATCCAAACATACGTTGGGCGTACTCGAATGTTGACCACCATCGGCGTGGTTGACCTCGTATGCAGGGCGTACTCCAGGTATGTGGGACGTACTCCTAAAAACCCAAAATCCCAATAAGAGCTTACTAGCTTAAGCTCTCACACCCATCTTTCAGATCCATGACTAAACTACCCCCAAGAGTCATAAAGTTTCCATCTTTATGACTTTGCATGTCCATTAAGTGCTTAGCTAAACTTCTTAATCAAATAAGACCTTCTAAATGATGCATGGAGCAAAAAAGCAACCATTTGGAACCCATTTTTATGACTCAAGACCCTTCCAAGGGTCTTCAAGGATAATTTAATAGGTCAAGAACATGCTATGTTCATGAATCATCATTGTTGACGAAAACGCGCACTAGCAAGTATACGAGGCCGTGCAAGTAATATAGTCGTAAGACCAGATATCGAACCCACATGGAATATCCTATTCTAAGGAAGAATGAACTAGGCAATTGATTGCAAAAGTTATTGATTTTAATAAACTAAGTAAATTATTAAAATAAAATTAAACTATATTCAGCAAGGTAATAATGAAAACTAAAATAACCGAATAAACAAGCACACACAAAAATTCAACAAATTAACAGTTATGAGAAAAATGAGATTTAGTTGACTTATATGGGTTCAATGGTTCTTCTAATGCAATTAACTTGACAAACCAATTATACAAAAACGAATAACTTAACACCAACAAAAGTTATCAATTACCTCTCGATCTTAGGATTCGATTTAAAAAACATTCACTCATATCTCTATGTAGTTCATGATTTTAAAAAGCATTAAGTCCAATGGTCTTGATAAAAATGCTCTAACACACGTCTATGTTAAGTTTAAGCGAGATAACGAAACCGCACATTTATATTCAAACGATGTCCCAAATACAGCTTCTCTCGAAGTCAATATAAGCATGTAAATATTAAATTTAAACCACGCAAATTAACCCTAGCTAACGTTGATCAACTGCTAGCCAAAATCAAATTTACCCGTCAAAATTTATATTTTTTTTAAAATAAGCACACATTTGAATATGTCATTCAATTTCAACAAAATTGGTTTTAACAAAATCAACTACATTAAAATTAGCATCTCACCTAAGTCAACTAAAACCTACTCCATAAAATTAAAATTGATAACAGTGAATGAACAAAAGTTAAACATCATAGATAAAGGAACACAAAACTACTAAGTAGGGGTGAGCACGGTCCGGTTCGGTGCGATTATTAGCTAAAACCTCACCACTAACCGCAAATGCGATTATTAGCTAAAACCTCACCATTAACCGCATGAATTTTGTGTCGTTATTTTGTGTGGTTTTTAACCACAGTTTAGAACTTAAACGGTTTTAAGAGTTTAAACATATTACTTGTAGTAATATAAAAACCTTAAGGTATAAGAAAATTAACTTAAATCACAAACAACTAATATCTTAATTAAAAAACATCAAATCAATAGTAAGTAACAATAAATATCTTAAATTGTCTAATTTCACCATTTTTTAAAGTTAAACATAAAATACTTTTGTTTTCTAGTTTTTATCCATCTTTCATCCATGAAACATGTCTTATTTTTAATGTTTAATATGTTAATAATTAATAAAAAAAAATTGTATATAATATATACGGTGCGGTGCGGTTTTTTTTACGAGTTTTGAAAACCAATAACCGCACCGCACCGCAAGTTTGCGGTTTTTGGAAAAAAGAAAACCACACCATCGGTTTTTATTGCGGTTGCGGTTTATGCGGTTTTGCTGTTAATTTTTGTTGCAGTACGGTTTTTGCTCACCCCTACGTACTAAGCCACGATAACTTAAATGTAACCGTATCAAAAGAAACGAAAATAAATAAATAAACAGAAAAGTTAGAAAGTCTACATAGAAACTAAATTGAATTACTTATGTTGTATGCTTACGTGCGTAGCCCCTCGACAAAAGAAAATGTTTGCCTCTTGAATCGCAACAATCGTGGTGGCTGAAGGAATGGCGGCTGATCCTCTAGTTTTTTTTTTGTCGTCTGTATCTTCCTTCCCCCCGCTTAATGCTCATGTGAATAACCATATATATAAAGCATAAGTACAATCTTGTCCCTCCAGCTTTCATCTATTGTGCAGGCTTAACCCCAAAGCCTTCAACTTTTCAACTTGGTACAACTTTATCCCTTGGTCTTTCAACTTTTACTTCTAGCTTTTGATTTTCGTCCAACAAACTAACTTCAACTTCAACGTCGATTATGAGCACGAAAACGACCGATTCAACGAAAACTCAAAACTTCAAACTAGTAAATAATTGTGTATAGTTTCCGAAACATCTTGAATCGCCTAAATCGAAGTCCCGATGAGCCAGGTATGATGAAAACATTGAGATGTGGTCAATCTACCAAACATCTTTTATTCACTTTAATTTGCTTGTGATGAATTTATCTTCTTTCGAACCCGTCAATTCCTTGCCGAAACCATTTGGACATTATAATATGAGTCCAACTCCCACCAAGACTCGTTGAATAAGTGGTGGGGGCCTAAGAAGCTTAGGCCATCTTGTATACACAAGATAAAAATCATCAATTCCTTATAGATTTTTGAACTTCATAAGAGGAAGTCAAACTCCCACCATGACCCGTAGACTAGGCGGTGGGGAACCCATGAAACACAGGTTGCACTTACATTAACAAGTAAATGAATACCGTCAATTCCAATGCAAAGCACAATGTGCTATAATTTGGATTCGTGCAAGAAAACCATCTCCCACCAACCTGTAGAATAGGAGGAGGGGAACTCAAGAAACTCGAGTTGCACTTGTGATGACAAGTGGTGATGAAAGTCGTCAATTCAGATGAGAAGCAAGTGGTGCTATATTATGGATTTCGTGCAAGAAAACCATCTCCCACCAACCTGTATAATAGGAGGAGGGGACCTAAAAAGCTTAGGTGAACTTGTAAAAACAAGTTAATGAGCCGTCAATTCCTTTAAGAACTTTGGACTCCATAAGAAGAAGCCCAGCTCCCATCGTCCTATAGAATAAGAGATGATGAACCCATGCAAGACAGGTCAAAAACCCAACTGAATGGGAACAAAAACACCAACCGGGAAATATTATGTCTATTATATTCATTAACATAAAATTATCTTTTTAAGCTCAAAAAATGATGTAAATTGTAAAATCCGGGGACAAAATAAGTTTTTTTATTTCATTTAGTGATCGAAAAATGAGCACTAAACACATCCCCAAACTTTAAACATTGCTCGTCCCGAGCAATAAAAATAGAATAAAAAAATACTCCCTGATGACATGTCATCTCACATGATATGATAAACCAAGAATGTATATCTTGACGGCTGATCTCTAAGCATAGCTCGAACTTCTTCTTTTCAACGACTCTCACTTCACCACCAACTACCTAGATAGCAAACAAGGGTTGCACATTCGACAAATTTATTAAAACAAAACAAATAAAAAAAATGGAACAAGCAATGATGAAAATTTGAAAATAATAGAAATAAACAAAAAATAAATATAAAACAAAAGCAAAAATAAAACAAAAATAATAATACTAATACTAATAATAATAAAACAAAACAAAACTAAAGAAAAAGAAAATAAAAAATAAAAAAATTACTCTTCAACCCGCTTCACATGAAGCACAATCACTTCATCTTTTCATTCTCCAAAATGGTATTTTTCTTGTTGTTTGCTCACCCAAATCCTTTCTCTCGTTGTCTCTTTTCAAAATCTCCTTGCCCTGCCATTTCTCATCCCCGAACTTTTGAATTTTGGTATTTTCATGATTTTGTATTTTGAACTCTTTATGCCTCAACAAGTGCTTCATCCTTTTCTTTCTAACCTTCACCAAGTGTTCCGGAGACCACTTTATCTTTAAAACATAAACTTTTTCAAGGGATGACAAAGCTGATTCAACCACACTATCATTCAAGTCATGCTTCTCCTTGACCCGACTCACTACGCTTTTAACTATGGACTCTCTATTTTCCTCAACGCTACGGGTCACCTTACTCAAGTGGACTTCCTTTAAATCTACCAATCTATTTGTAACTCGTATCAATTAGCATTCTTCCACATTAGAGGGTTGTTTAATAGCCTTAAACATATTAGATGTCTTTTGCTCATCATTTACTCTCAATGTAATCTCTCCCTTTTTGACATCAATTAAAGCTTCAACAGTTGCCAAAAATGGCCTCCCTAAAATTATTCCACAATCATCTTCAGCTTCATAATCCAAAATGATAAAATCAACTGGAATGAAAACATTATCAACTTTGATAATGATATCCTCTATTTTACCTTCTAGATATACCATAGATCGGTCTGCTAGCTGGAGTGAAACGGTGGTCGGTCTAGCTTCACCAAGTCCTAATTTCCGAAAAATTGACAAAGACATTAAATTGATACTTGCACTAAGGTCGCACAAACCTATTTTGTCAAAATTTTCCAATTTTGCACTTTAGACTGAAACTACCTGGATCATCCTTCTTCACATGTAACTTATTTTTTATTATTGATGTGCAATTTTTTGTCATTGCAACGGTCTCAAACTCTCTCCAAACTCTTTTCCTTGTAAGAACTTCCTTCATGAACTTGGCATATGTAGGCATCTGCTTTAAAGCTTCAACAAAAGGAATGTTGATATGAAGTTGAGAAAGGATCTCTAAAAAATTCTTAAATTGCCCATCATCTTCCTTGGATTTACTTTTCCTAGGTGGGAAAGGCAAGGTTGTTGGTGCAACTGTCGCACCAGTTCGAGCATCTTTTTCTTGGGCCTTCTTTTGATTTCCAGCACTTGGAGTTGAACTTGTTGGACCTTCCTTATTCACTTTCTTATGCCTGTACTCTTCATCGGTTATGTCTTCAATCTCGACATACTCTTTTTCATCATCTTTCAATTCTTGCTTCTTCTTATCAATCTCAACACTTACCGACTGTTGCTCATCTTGCGTGGCTGGTAAGTCATGAGTCTTTGGAGTTAGCTCCTTTCCCAATCTGAGTGTAATGGCATTGCACTGCCTCTTATCATTTCCATTACCTATATTTTGAGTGTTACTTGGCAACGTTCCAGGTTCTCGGGAGTTCCGTGCTTGTGCTAATTGCCCTAATTAATTTTACAAATTTCTCATGACAATTGATTGATTCTTCTCACGCGCCTCAGTCTTTTGATCTTGTTTGATCATAAACTCCATCATGGCTTTCTAAAAAGGTGACATCTCTTGATTTGATGAAGGCGCTGCTGGTTTTGAACTACTTCCTGATGCCTGGTGGAATGCACCTCCTTGTGGTGTCACTTGCTGATTTGGTATTTGATAAAACCTCGGTGGGTTTTGAGGCCTTTGTTGAAACTGCTCTTGTTGAGGTTGCATTTGTTGTTGTTGTTGTCCACCCCATGAGAAATTGGGATGATTTCTCCAATCTGGATTGTATGTTTCAGAGTATGTGTTGTTTTGTCGTGGGAAATTTTAACTTCCCATGAAAAATACAGATTCAGGATTCTGTGGGCACTCACTATGTAACGCCCCATTCCTGGTACGTTGCTTCTGTGGCATTTATTTAGAAGTTTTTGAGAGGGACTCGGCGAGTCTATGGCCCGACTCGTCGAGTGGGGACGAGATTTAGAGCACGTGTTAGTCGACGACTCGACGAGTCCATATTCGGGACTCGGAGAGTCTGCCTGCCAGGTAGAAACCCTAAATCCCCGGGTTTGCACCCTATTTAAACCACCTTATGAGCCCCCAAACTCGTCCCCTTCACCCTCAGAGCATCATTTAGCAAACCCTAATCGTTCCCTTGGTTATTTGTGCATTTCTTGTGTGAATCTTGAAGTTTTGAAGAGAAGAAGGAGGCTAGATCCAAAGGAGAAGAAGAAGATCCAAGGTCTTGCTCCCATTTCAAAGTTCATTGAGGTATTAGCCGAATTCCTTCTGTTTCTATGATTGATTTCTCTTTAGCAAGCATATTTAGCCTCTTTTAGCCATTTCTTAGCTTGTTCTTGGTAGAGGGATCACATTAGATTGATTAGCCTTCGGATCTAGCCATGTTTCAGTTCCAAAATCGTAGATCTATCACCTTTATGGAGCCATTTTGCATGATAACCCTAGATCTACTCTTCTAAGTGCCTTTTTAGCCTTTATCTCCTTTTTCATGTGGATGCACACGTAAAGTTAGAAACTTTACGTGGTAAATCAGCCTTAGTAACTCAGATCTATAATTTGTATGCGGTGGTGTTGAGCAGAATCGAGTTTTTAGGATCTGCATGCATGTGACTCGGCGAGTCATTCTTCGGACTCGGCGAGTCCGGTCGCGAGTCCCCGATCTTTACCCCTTTGAGTGATTTCGAGTGGAGTTCAGTGAGTAGTAGGATGGACTCAGTGAGTCGGAGGGTGGACTCAGTAATGGTGGGACTCGACGAGTTGTTCATACAACTCGGCGAGTCCAAGACAATCTTCTTAGATCGAAGAACAACTCGTCGAGTTGTTCATATGACTCGGCGAGTCGGATGAAGATTGTCTGAGTTCTTGGATCGAGAGGGTACTCGACGAGTAGCCACGAGTAGGGTTGAGAAGTGAGACTAGAGAGTCGGCGAGTCAGGTCAACTGTGGGTTGACTTTGACCGAGAGAGTTGACTTTAACCTAGGGTAAAAGAGTCATTTTACCCCAGTGTAGTGTTTAGCATTTGATTGAGTGTGTTTATGGACTTGTAGCCGGGGAGATACCGGAGCAGCAGCAGTTAGCTTCCAGAGCCATTCACACAGTAGCCAGTTCACGAGGTGAGTTTCCCTTCAGTAGGAACGGGTCTAAGGCCACAATGCCGGCCCGTTCAGTTAGTCGTAGTTTCTGGACTTCGGTCCAATGCAGTAGCTAGTATGTTTAACGCCTCCGTGGCTCAGATAGGATTTTATGTGTTTATGCTAGTTGATATGTTTATGCTATGTTCAGTCAGCTTTGAACTTCAGTCCGATGTAGGGGACAGAGGTCCCAGTCAGCTTCGGACTTCGGTCCGATGTAGGGGACGAAGGTCCCAGTCAGCTTTGGACTTCGGTCTGATGTAGGGGACAGAGGTCCCAGTCAGCTTCGGACTTTGGTACGATGTAGGGGACGAAGGTCCCAGTCAGCTTCGGACTTCGGTCCGATGTAGGGGACAGAGGTCCCAGTCAGCTTCGGACTTCGGTCCGATGTAGGGGGCAAGGCCACAGTTAGCCCGGACTTCGGTCCGATGCAGTGGGCAAGGCCCAGTATGTGCTTATATGTTATCATGTGGTATGTGGTAGTTTGGGGGAGCTCACTAAGCTTCGTGCTTACAGTTTCAGTTTTGGTTTCAGGTACTTCCGCAAGCAAAGGGAAGAGCTCGGGATGATGGCATCGCACACACCACAGCTTCAGTTTTGTCCTGGGAGTTGATTTAGTTTTCTTGATATGTTTGGATACAGTTGTGATACAATTTTTGTCACAGTATTTTATTATGGTTTTTGAAACACGCAGCATATGGTTTTATTATGTGATACTCAGTCTCATGGGTTTTGTTATAATAAAAATCGAAATTTTTGGGTTGTTACAAGTTGGTATCAGAGCCCTGGTTTGAGGGATTCGGATACACCTTCGGGTGCATCTGAACTCAAACTAAGGGAAAGATAAAAAGATTTTCAAAAAGAAAAATGTTTTCGAATGAAATTTTGAAAAGCACTTAGAAAGAAAAGAATTTTTAAACAAGATAAGGGTGTGGTGCATGCGATCAGCCGAGCTCAAGTAAGTACTCCCAAATTACCAATACATGTTTTATTATTATGATTAATTATTCCAGTTTCAGTAGAACTGCATGCTAGTATAGGACTAAGGATCTAGGAGGATGCCTTATGTGCCTGCTATATGTGTTACAACTTTATGAGAATTGCATGCTAGTATTAAGTAGACAGCAGTAGGATAGCCTGTTTAGGTTATGCCTGGTAGCGCGAGCTTAGCATTGTATGCTAGTGTAGTTTCTCGTTATGAGAATAGTTTTGTCTAAGTATGTTTCCTTTATCCGAATGTTGCTTGCTTTGTGCTTTGTGGGACTCTGAGTGGTGGGAATTAGCCATTAGGTGAATACGTCACATCACATGTGAGCAGGGTTGAATAATCTCAGAGTACTGGATTTGGCCCTATTGTGCAGCTCTTGTCTGAGTCCAACCGTTGTAGGGACGAGTCTTTTACTCGAAGGATTATCCGAGCCTCATTGCAGGTGATGGTATTCAGGTGGTGGCTAATTAGCATTACAAGGAGGCCTTCAGCAGCTGAGGACTGGTTTGAGTGGAGTCAGAGATTTCCCTAGGGCAAGCCTAGGATGAGAGTAGCAGAGATCAGTAGTAGTAGAAGTGACTTGGTGGAGTCAAGGCAGTTCTTGAGCAAAGTACGGATAGATGTGGAAGGTAGTATGGGCCCGTACTACTGAAAGCAGAGGATCCGTACTCGAATCAAGGAAGGCCGAGACAAGACCAAGAAGCTAGTAGTAGTATCAATGATCCCTTGAGATATTTCAGTTTTCTGATATTGCTATGATGTGTTTCAGAATGGTGGTTTTGCGTCCGAGGACAGCAGCCGGCAGTGGAGGTGACGGGGAGGGATCAGGATCAGGCCCGGGGGACGAGCGCATGGATGAGCAGACCAGAGAGTTTCTTTCTTCAGAGATTACTCGTATCATTTTAGAGCAGACTCCTGTGATCTTCGGTTCGATCAAGGAGGGTATCCTAGAGCTGATGGATGAGAGATTGGGCACCTTCCATGCCGAGATGGCGGCCATGATGGGGTCGCGTACACTTACATTTAGGGAGTTCAAGGCATGTGGAGCTCCAGACTACCACGGGGCGCGGGACCCCATAGCGAGTACTAGATAGTTGGCGGATGTGGCCAACGCGTTCCGCACTAGCAGATGTCCCGAGGGGGACAAGGTCAGATTGGCGTCCTGTCTTCTGAAGGACAGGGCACGGGATTGGTGGGAGGAGGTCGGATATACCATTGGAGATGATGCAGCGTTGGATGCCATAACCTGGGCTGATTTCTCTACCAGGTTCAGGGCGGAGTTTGCACCAGTCATTGAGGTGCAACAGTTAGCCAGAGAGTTTCAGGACCTCACCCAGACTACAGAGACCGTGGCGGAGATCACCGCCAAGTTCAGGGAGAGGGATCTTCTTGTTCCTCAGTATGCAGCCGATGAGAAGATGAAGAAGGCCCGTTATCATGAGATGTTGTGGAGCGATATTCGCCAGTTTGTGAGCCGATCCAGCTGTAAAACGTTGGACAACATGATCGCTAGGGCTCGAGAGAGAGAGATTGATCTCGAGATGGAGAAGAAGAGGAAACCAGAGGCGGTTTCGGGTTCAGGAGGTTCGGGCAAAAAGCCCAAGGTTTCAGATCACAGATCCAGGTTTCAGCCGAGCCACAACTGATGTGGCAGGTGTGGGAAGATGCACGATGGGGTGTGCAAGGCAGGGAGTTCCGGCTGCTTCAAGTGCGGTCGGACTGGGCATTTGAGCAGGGATTGTACGGCCCCTGCTACTGTCGTTGCAACATCAGATCTGATTTGCTTTCAGTGCAATCAGAGGGGACATAAAAAGTCCTAGTGTCCGAGTTTAGCTGCAGTAGGGAAGGTGGCTGCACCTGCCCCTGCTACTTTAATGATTACAGGTGGCCGACAGGGCCGAGCCGAGGCGCCAGTGGCGAAGAGTAGGGCGTTTCAGATGACAGCAGAGGAGGCGCGAGCGACTCCTGATGTGGTGACAGGTATGTATCTTCCCTTCATCTTTATATTATTATTGATTGATTATTGCTTATGATTGTATGTTTTATATAGGGTCGTTCTCTGTGAACGGCATTTCTGCTATGGTATTATTCGATTCGGGGGCTACCCGATCATTTGTATCGCTTGCGCTTAGCAAGAGATTTAGCAGAGCTCCAGGGGAGCTGGATTGTCCATTAGAGGTTGAGATAGCAGATGACAGGACTGTGAGGGTCGGCAGAGTGCATAGAGGGTGTTCTCTTCAGTTGTTTGATGAGCAGTTTTCGATGGACCTGGTTCCTATTCCCCTGCGAGGGAATAAGGTTATTGTGGGCATGGATTGGCTAAGCCCCAATGGGGCGGTGATTGATTGTGAGCTTCAGCTAGTGAGGGTTCGCACTCCCAGTGGGGGAGAGTTAGTGATTCAGGGCGAGAGGCCACAGCGCGGACCGACCTTTTGTTCCGCCGCAAGGGCGAGACGCTATTTTCAGCAGGGTTGCGCTGACTATGTAGCTTATGTCTTGGATGCCCGGGAGAAGGGCAAGACGACAGTTGATGATGTTCCGATAGTGCGAGACTTCCCGGATGTATTTCCCGAGGATTTACCGGGGATACCTCCTGAGAGGCAGGTTGAGTTTAGGATCGACCTGATTTCTGGTGCGGCTCCGATAGCCAAGGCACCATATCGCCTAGCTCCCCCTGAGATGCAAGAGTTGTCCACGCAGCTGCAGGAGCTGCTAGACAAGGGTTTCATTCGGCCGAGCAGTTCGCCTTGGGGAGCGCCGATCCTGTTTGTGAGGAAGAAGGATGGGTCGCATCGTATGTGTATAGATTACTGGGAGTTGAATAAGGTGACGGTGAAGAACCGTTACCCACTTCCGAGGATAGATGATTTGTTTGACCAGCTTCAGGGAGCGTCTTGGTTCTCCAAGATCGATCTACGCTCCGGGTATCATCAGATGCGGGTTAGGGATGAGGATGTGCAGAAGACTGCTTTTAGGACCGGATATGGTCATTATGAGTTTGTAGTGATGCCATTTGGGCTCACCAATGCCCCAGCCGCGTTCATGGATCTCATGAATCGCGTGTGCAGGCCGATGCTGGATCGGTCAGTGATAGTATTCATAGATGATATCTTGGTATATTCCAAGACGCAGGAGTAGCACGAGGAGCACCTAAGGGAGGTGCTAGAAGTTTTGAGGAGGGAGAAACTTTTTGCAAAGTTCTCCAAGTGTGAGTTCTGGTTGCGCGAGGTGCAGTTCCTTGGTCACCTCGTAAACCAGAAGGGTATTTTGGTGGATCCGGCCAAGATAGAGGCCGTGATGCAGTGGGAGGTCCCAAAGTCTCCATCTGAGATTCGGAGCTTCCTATGGTTGGCAAGGTATTACCGAAGGTTCATTCAGGATTTCTCCAAGATAGCAGTGCCGCTCACCCGACTGACCAAGAAGTCGGTGGTATTTCGTTGGGGGCCTGAGCAGCAGGCAGCGTTCGAGACCCTCAGGCAAAGATTGTGCGAGGCTCCGATCCTTACCTTTCCAGAGGGAGTAGAGGACTTCGTAGTCTACTGTGATGCCTCAATCACAGGTATGGGAGCAGTGTTGATGCTGCGAGGCCATGTGATAGCTTACTCCTCGAGACAGTTGAAGCCTCACGAGGCTAACTATCCTACCCATGATTTAGAGCTGGGGACGGTTGTGTTTGCCCTCAAGATTTGGAGGCATTATCTTTATGGGGTCCGTTGTACTATCTACACGGATCACAAGAGTTTGAGATACCTTATGGATCAGCCGAGTCTGAACATGAGGCAGAGGAGGTGGTTGGATGTGCTGAAGGATTATGATTGTGAGATCCTTTACCATCCAGGGAAGGCCAACGTGGTGGCCGACGCCCTAAGCCGCAAAGTGTCGGCAGCCCTTATCAGAGATTTGTGTTTGAGGATGACAGTGATTACTCCGTTGTTGGAACAGATCAAGGAGGCTCAGGTTGAGGGCCTCAAGGAGGAGAGGCAAAAGTGTGAGAGGATAGTGGGCCGAGTAGCTTCGTTTGATTATGACAGTCGGGGATTGCTGACACTTCATGGGAGAGTGTGGGTACCGTACTGGGGAGGAGTACAGCAGGTGTTGATGGACGAGGCTCATAAGTCTCGATTTTCTATCCATCCAGGGGCGACGAAGATGTATAGAAATCTTCGACCCGATTATTGGTGGCCCTGCATGAAGCGGGATGTCGCTTGGTATGTTGAGAGGTGCCTGACCTGTAGAAAGGTCAAGGCGGAGCACCAGAGGCCTCACGGCAAGATGCAACCGTTAGACATTCCCATGTGGAAATGGGAGGACATCACCATGGATTTTGTCACCAAGCTTCCCAGGACCGCACGAGGAGTAGATTCGATATGTGTAGTAGTGGATCGGTTGACGAAGAGTGCTCATTTTATTCTGATCCACGAGAGTATATCGGCAGAAAAGTTAGCCAATATCTATGTGCGTGAGATCGTGGCACGTCATGGAGTGCCGGTATCGGTGGTGTCAGACCGAGATGTCCGTTTTACATCCAGATTCTGGAAGCGGTTTCACGACGAGATGGGTACTCGTCTTCATTTCAGCACCGCTTTCCACCCTCAGACAGACGGGCAGAGCGAGAGGACGATTCAGACTCTCGAGGACATGCTCAGGGCATGTGTTCTAGACTTTGGTGGCAGTTGGGATACATATCTTCCATTAGCGGAATTTTCGTATAACAACAGTTATCATGCGAGCATTGATCGACCTCCCTTTGAGATGCTTTACGGGAGGAAGTGTAGGACCCCGATTTGTTGGGGCGAGGTCGGTCAGCGAGTCGTTGGGAGCACAAAGGTGGTGCTCAAGATGACTGAGTTGATTCAGCAGGTCCGTAGTAGACTGCAGACTGCGCAGAGTCGGCAGAAGAGCTACGCCGATAGGAGGCGTTCCGACTTGGAGTTCCGGGTGGGCGATATGGTCCTCCTGAAGGTCTCACCCTGGAAGGGTGTCATCAGGTTTCAGAAGAGGGGCAAGTTGGGCCCCAGGTTCATTGGTCCTTTCATGGTTTTGGCCCGAGTGGGTCGGGTTGCTTATCGGTTGGATCTTCCTGTAGAGCTTAGCCAGATCCACAACACTTTCCATGTGTCTCAGTTGAGGAAGTGTTTGGTGGATGAGTCAGCAGTTGTTCCCTTAGAGGATATTCAGGTTGATAGCAGCCTGAATTATATTGAGAGGTCGGTCGCGATTCTGGACCGGAAGACAAAGACCTTGAGGAACAAGGCAATTCAGTTAGTGAAGGTGCGGTGGCAGCATCGGAAGGGGTCTGAGTGGACGTGGGAGGCTGAGGAAGAAATGAGAGAGCACTACCCAGAGTTATTTGCAGATTCAGCCGTAGCAGACTTCGAGGACGAAGTCTGAGACAAGTGGGGGAGAATTGTAACGCCCCATTCCATGTACGTTGCTTCTGTGACATTTATTTAGAAATTTTTGAGAGGGACTCGGCGAGTCTATGGCCCGACTCGTCGAGTGGGGACGAGAATTCGAGCACGTGTTAGTCGGCACTCGGCGAGTCCATATTCGGGACTCGGCGAGTCTGCCTGCCAGGTAGAAACCCTAAATCCCTGGGTTTGCACCCTATTTAAACCACCTTATGAGCCCCCAAACTCGTCCCCTTCACCCTCAGAGCATCATTTAGCAAACCCTAATCGTTCCCTTGGTTATTTGTGCATTTCTTGTGTGAATCTTGAAGTTTTGAAGAGAAGAAGGAGGCTAGATCCAAAGGAGAAGAAGAAGATCCAAGGTCTTGCTCCCATTTCAAAGTTCATTGAGGTATTAGCCGAATTCCTTCTGTTTCTATGATTGATTTCTCTTTAGCAAGCATATTTAGCCTCTTTTAGCCATTTCTTAGCTTGTTCTTGGTAGAGGGATCACATTAGATTGATTAGCCTTCGGATCTAGCCATGTTTCAGTTCCAAAATCGTAGATCTATCACCTTTATGGAGCCATTTTGCATGATAACCCTAGATCTACTCTTCTAAGTGCCTTTTTAGCATTTATCTCCTTTTTCATGTGGATGCACACGTAAAGTTGGAAACTTTACGTGGTAAATCAGCCTTAGGAACTCAGATCTATAATTTGTATGCGGTGGTGTTGAGCAGAATCGAGTTTTTAGGATCTGCATGCATGTGACTCGGCGAGTCATTCTTCGGACTCGGCGAGTCCGGTCGCGAGTCCCCGATCTTTACCCCTTTGAGTGATTCCGAGTGGAGTTCAGTGAGTAGTAGGATGGACTCAGTGAGTCGGAGGGTGGACTCAGTAATGGTGGGACTCGACGAGTTGTTCATACAACTCGGCGAGTCCAAGGTAATCTTCTTAGATCGAAGAACAACTCGTCGAGTTGTTCATATGACTCGGCGAGTCGGATGAAGATTGTCTGAGTTCTTGGATCGAGATGGTACTCGTCGAGTCGATGCCATACTCGACGAGTAGCCACGAGTAGGGTTGAGAAGTGAGACTAGAGAGTCGGCGAGTCAGGTCAACTGTGGGTTGACTTTGACCGAGAGAGTTGACTTTGACCTAGGGTAAAAGAGTTATTTTACCCCAGTGTAGTGTTTAGCATTTGATTGAGTGTGTTTATGGACTTGTAGCCAGGGAGATACCGGAGCAGCAGCAGTTAGCTTCCAGAGCCATTCACACAGCAGCCAGTTCACGAGGTGAGTTTCCCTTCAGTAGGAATGGGTCTAAGGCCACAATGCCGGCCCGTTCAGTTAGCCGTAGTTTCTGGACTTCGGTCCAATGCAGTAGCTAGTATGTTTGATGCCTCCGTGGCTCAGACAGGATTTCATGTGTTTATGCTAGTTGATATGTTTATGCTATGTTCAGTCAGCTTCGGAATTCGGTCCGATGTAGGGGACAGAGGTCCCAGTCAGCTTCGGACTTCGGTCCGATGTAGGGGACGAAGGTCCCAGTCAGCTTCGGACTTCGGTCTGATGTAGGGGACAGAGGTCCCAGTCAGCTTCGGACTTCGGTCCGATGTAGGGGACGAAGGTCCCAGTCAGCTTTAGACTTCGGTCTGATGTAGGGGACAGAGGTCCCAGTCAGCTTCGGACTTCGGTCCGATGTAGGGGGAAAGGCCCCAGTTAGCCCGGACTTCGGTCCGATGCAGTGGGCAAGGCCCAGTATGTGCTTATATGTTATCATGTGGTATGCGGTAGTTTGGGGGAGCTCACTAAGCTTCGTGCTTACAGTTTCAGTTTTGGTTTTAGGTACTTCCGCAAGCAAAGGGAAGAGCTCGGGATGATGGCATCGTACACACCACAGCTTCAATTTTGTCCTGGGAGTTGATTTAGTTTTCTTGATATGTTTGGATACAGTTGTGATACAGTTTTTCTTACAATATTTTATTATGGTTTTTGAAACACGCAACATATGGTTTTATTATGTGATACTCAGTCTCAAGGGTTTTGTTATAATAAAAATCGAAATTTTTGGGTGGTATTTTTGGGTTGTTACACACTATAATCATGGACTCCTTGACAAAACGCACACAAACTCATAGAAACTTTCTTTTCATTTGACCCACCACTCGACATCATATTCTTCATCATGCTCTTGATTGTGGCCAACTCAGCTGCCAACGCATCATTTTGAGCTGCAAGCCAAACTTCAGCTGATGTACTTCCTTTTGAACCTCCTACATGTATCCTATCTGTGGGCCACTGGAAATTATTGGTTGCTATTCTATCCAATATTTCCACACTCTCCTCATAGCTCTTTGTAAGCAATGCTCCTCCAGCTGATGTATCTAATAGTGTGACATCCCTATTTTCACGGCCAGAAAAGACTGATTTTGTTTATGCTTTAAAAAAGTCAGAGTACTTCTTTTCATAAAAATGTTGCGGAATTTGTTCCCAGAAAAACTCGATAAATACGTTATTAAAACATTTTTGAAGAAACGTATTTTATTTAATTTAAAACATTTGGGATGTCATTGTCAATACATAAACATAAGCATAAACAGAACTTACATTTATTTACACTAGTGATATACATCTCTTTAATCTCTCAGTGTAATGTGACTTCATATCAACACCTATGATATAAATAAACTGAGTGGGTCAGGTTGGGAAACCTGGTGAGTACATAGGGTTTTCAACCCAATATAATATAATTATTATGTTTAAACAATCAATCAATTAAACCTAATTACCCATCCCCATTCATTATCTTCTTTACTCTTAAGGATCTACCCTAAGAATCAGCTATTTCTCGTTCATTCATTCCTAAGGATTATCCTAAGGAATCGGCACGAAGTCCATCGTTACCAACGCTTATAGATTACAACTGGTGAACACGTAGTCCAAAACATCTGGTAAACACTTAGTTCAAAAGTAACTAATGAAC
This sequence comes from Lactuca sativa, assembly GCF_002870075.4. NCBI lineage: Eukaryota > Viridiplantae > Streptophyta > Magnoliopsida > Asterales > Asteraceae > Lactuca > Lactuca sativa. Next base: position 114,607,125 of record NC_056630.2, on the reverse strand, counting down.
ACACTTAGTTCAAAAGTAACTAATGAACACACTTAGTTCAAAATACCTAGTGAACACACTCAGTTCAAAGATACCTAGTGAACACACTCAGTTCAAAATACCTAATAAGCACCTAGTTCAAAAACACCTACATGTTACGAGCTTACTAGCGTTCCACCGGACCGTCTAGTATCGCCCATGGTCATCATCTATACTCCACTAGATGACTGGATCACTGACAACATTGATGTCTCCCATCGTGTTATCACAAAACAACAATTTCATCTACCCATGTTTTACCCAACACATTTTGTAGATATAAAATACATATACAATTTAAATCATTTAAAACATGTATAAAAATCTTTCACCCAACATAGACAACAAGTATTCAGACAATATGCACACACAACACGTAATTTATATTAAAATACTTCATATCTATGTGTAAGATGAAAGGGACTATGCACTCACCTGAGAAGGTGGTGACTCGGTACTCGGGCAGCGCTTCGTTTACTTTAAAATAATTTCCTTCGATGAAACCTAGTATTATTACCACTAGATTTTAGTCTAATATTTACCGTGACTAATTATTAGTCTTATTATTATTATTATATAAGCGTTTAAACAATACTTTCCAACCACTATGTATAGACAGGGGCCAGACGTAAAACACCGGAGGGCAGGACCATTTTGGCATATAGCACTTCTGAAATCCAACAACCCTATGCGGCCCTTTAAACCAGATTCCCCATACCGCGAGTAGTTAAAAAGATATTATAACGACACTTATATAAGTCATAATAATAGCTCAAATATTTATTATAACTTTATAATAACAATACTAATTTTAAATATAAACTATATTTAAAATAGGGTAAGCATAACTTACTTACAAGGGGATTTTAGCTAGGAGTCGGGCTCTGTAGGGGCAGAACTTCGTCGCTGAATCTTTTTAAGAAAGATTCGTGTAGCGCTTCAGCGCTCACCATACTATACTAAAACTACAGAAAGAGAAGTCGAATCACGAGGGACCGAAATGCTCGGGGGATAAGGAGAGAAAGACTCTTGAATCAAGAGAATGGTGCAAGAAATATGAGAGCCCAAGCCTCTTATTTATAGTAATTGAATTTACAAAAACTACCCTCCATAATTACTTAATGACCTTATAGTTATATAAACAACTAAACACCCCTTTATAATACTATTTTAAATAGATTTAACGATATTTGCACTAAACTAATGTCGAAAGAACTCAACATTAGTCTTATAATGACCGCATCGTCGATACCTTTCTAATGATATATACATATGTATATATATGTGTACGTATATATGATTTATACTTTATTTTAATACGTAAATATGCTATTATAATTTGTAACTTGTTCATACGAACTCCATTTTTGACATTCTTTATATCCACGCGTAGGTGGAGACGTACTCTACAACTTTCGTTTAAACTCTGTCGGCTAATTTTGAATTTATTTTTAAAGTTATATTTTTAACAGGCCGGGACAGGATTGGTCCGTTAAAATCTCATAACTTCTTCATCCAATGTCCATTTTTGTCTGTCTTCTTATCGTTACACTACTAATAACGAGATCTTCGATTCTCGTTTAGGTTGTTTCGGCTAAAAACCGCTCGATCTAATACTCGAACTTCGGGCTGTACACAGCTAAGCCGAAACTTCGAAAAATCATAACTTCCTCATAAGAAGTCAGATTTAGGCGTTCTTTTTATGGATGTTCTCAGGTTAACATATTCTACGACTTTCATTTAGATTACTAAGGCTAAAGTCGCTCTATCATAAATTCACTATTTACGTCTTCGCGGTGCTGTGCCGGTTCCGTCGCTAAACTTCGACGGGTCATAACTTCTTCGTTATAACTCGGATTTTGGCGGTCTTTATATGTACGGAAACCTTGTAACATATACTACAACTTGGTTAAGATTATTTATTCTAAATAATATTTTGCCGAAAAGTCATTTTCGACCCCTATTATCTCTAAGTTAACTAGCCCGGATCTACGGGCGTTACAAATAGCATGCGTGTTTGAGCATCCAAACCTTGGTAAAATGTCTCAAGTTTCACATCATCAAGGAGTCGATGAGTTGGACATTTTCTCAGCAAATTGTTCCATCTCTCCCACACTTCCCATAACGATTCACCATCCATTTGTCGGAATGATGTGATGACGTTTCTTAGATTTGCATTTCGAGTGGGTGGGAAAAATCTTTTTAGGAATTTTTCTCTTAATTCCTCCCAAGTGGTGATGGAATCAGAAGGCAAAGACTCAAACCAGTCTCGAGCTTTCCGTTGTAGTGTGTAGGGAAATAATCTTAGCCTAAATGCATTAGCCGCCATGCCTCTTTGTTTGAAATTATCGCACATCTGGTTAAAGGAACGCAGATGGGACAAGGGCTCGTCATTATGCATACCTCCATAGAGATCATTGTTATTGATCATCTGAAACATCACAGGTTTGAATTCAAAATTGTCAGCATTAATTGTTGCGCTGAAAATCGGCGAGTTTGTTCCTTCGAAACCTCTGTTTCTATTATTGTTTTCGTTTCCGTTATCTCCCATATATTCTTGAATCCGAAGTCTCCTCAACCCTCTCAAAGTTCTTTCAATCTCCCAATCAAGCGCAAATTCAGGTGGTCTGAATCTTCGACCGGCCAGAGTAAAATATCTTCAAGATGTTTAAGAGTCTAACAACAACCTAATTTTCTAACTTAAAAGTAAATATAATCCCCGACAATGGCGCCAAAAACTTGTTACGAAAACGCGCACTCGCAAGTATACAAGATCGTGCAAATAATATAGTCGTAAGACCATATATCGAACCCACATGGACTATCCTATTCTAAGGAAGAATGAACTAGGCAATTGATTGCAAAAGTGATTGATTTTAATAAACTAATTAAATTATTAAAATAAAATTAAACTAAATTCAACAAGGTAATAATGAAAACTAAAATAACCAAATAAACAAGCACACACAAAAATTCAACGAATTAACAGTTATGAGAAAAATGGGATTTAGTTGACTTATACGGGTTCAATGGTTCTTCTAATGCAATTAACTTGACAAACCAATTATACAAAAACAAATAACTTAACACCAACAAAAGTTATCAATTACCTCTCGGTCTCATGATTCGATTTAAAAAACATTCATTCATATCTCTATGTAGTTCATGATTTTAAAAAGCATTAAGTCAAATGGTTTTGTTAAAAATTTCCTAACACACGTTTATGTTAAGTTTAAGCGAGATAATGAAACCGCACATTTATATTCAAACGATGTCCCAAATACAGCTTCTCTCGAAGTCAATATATGCATGTAAATATTAAATTTAAACCAAGCAAATTAACCCTAACTAACGTTGATCAAGTGCTAGCAAAAATCAAATTTACCCGTCAAAATTCATATTTTTTTAAAATAAGCACACATTTGAATATGTCATTCAATTTCAACAAACTTGGTTTTAACAAAATCAACTACATTAAAATTACCATCTCACACAAGTAAACTAAACCCTAATAAAACCTACTCCATAAAATTAAAATTGATAACAATGAATGAACAAAATTTAAACATCATAGACAAAGGAACACAAAACTACTAAGACACGATAAATTAAATGTAACCGTAGCAAAAGAAACGGAAATAAATAAATAAACAGAAAAGTTAGAAAGTCTATAGAGAAACTAAATTGAATTACTTATGTTATATGCTTACGTGCGTAGCCCCTCGACAAAAGAAAATGTTTGCCTCTTGAATCGCAACAATCGTGGTGGCTGAAGGAATGGCGGCTAATCCTTTAGGTTTTTTTTTCGTCGTCTGTATCTTCCTTCCCCCCATTTAAAGCTCACGTAAATAACCATATATATATATATATATATATATATATATATATATATATATATATATATGTATATATATATATATATAGAGAGAGAGAGAGAGAGAGTTAGGTTCATATATAAACTTTATATATTGTGTGATATGTATGACTTATTTCGGACCAATCATTTCAATAGGGACATTGTGGTAAAATTCACTGATTAGTTAATTACTAACCAAATTTAAAAACCAATAATTTAGGAAAGGTAAACACTTATCGTCAATTTAAAATCCATTTACTTAGGCAATTTAATTGAACTCATCAGCTCAACTTCAAACACTGATCACCATCATCATCTACACACCTTTCCATCGCCGATATCGACACCTTAGTTGCGACTGAAGTTTATCGTCAATCATCACCTATGTCGTTTTCGTTTCGTTCAAGATCAACATTACCCATCATCTGATTTACCGTAACCATTTACCATTGGAACAGATCTGCCATACCAATCATCGTTATTTTGTTTTTTAACCAACAACACCATAACCTTCTTCTTTACGTCACCCTCTTTACAATCGCGAACTGCATGTTTATGTTCATCCGAAGGCAGGTTGCAATGCATTAGCCCCATTCTTTTCACTGGAATAATGATGATTAGGATCCGAGTTTTAAAAGAGGGAAGTCACAATTTTTTATTTTTTTGTGTTTGGTTAACGCCTACCAACTGCTCGACGAATTGCTTTTGCAACTTTGCATCTGAAATTTTGTTGTGGGCTTGACTATATCCATGGACTTTTAACAAGAACTTTGTTTCTTGTACAAAACAAGTAACACTCGATAGGTACTTAAGTATGTATTGGGTATCTATGTTTTATTTTCCAAGAGCCTTTTTTATTTCTGGCTGATGATAATTGTTTGTTCAAGCTTTTTTTTATAATAAATTTTCATATCTAATATATTTGGTCTATCTTATTGCAGACCTTGGGACATTTCATGTTTAAGAAGAAAGAAAATGTAACAATTTATTCATATTTTCTAATATAAATTTTCATATATAATATAATTGTTGTGTAAATTACCGTCTGCGATCTTTCCACAATCACTATAATCCAGCCTTCATAATACAACATCAATCATAAGCAACAACCTAAATCATCTTTGCCGATCAATTTCTTCACATAGACTTTGCAGGTATGTATCATTCTTTTCTCTTTATTTTATTTTCTTACCCGTATATAAGTATAAAAATTGCCATGGAGATGATGTATTTTTTTTTCTTCTCCATTTGACCTCTCTGCCTTTTTTGATTATGCTATTCATATTTTGCAAGAAAAAATTGTCATGGATGTTTTTTTATTATGTTATGCATATTCAACAAATAGAAATTTGCCACATTATGTTATTCGTATTTAGCAAGAAAAAAATTGTCATGAATGTGTTTTTTTTATTATGTTATCCATATTCAGCAAGTAGAAATTTACTATGAACGCATTTTTTTATATTTTTTGAGAATTGTGTAGATATGGGCATATTTTTATTATTGGTGCTACTATTCTTTTAGTTGGTGAGGCTTGATGCTAATATCATACTTATATCCACAAAACTATCAAAGTTTTATTCTCAAGATAGATAATATGATTAAGATTTTGTTTTTGAAATTGTGAGGTTGTTCTTAAAAAAATATATAGTCTTGTGCTAAATGATTGAATTCTTCTATAACCTACTGTTTTATTAACCTGTTTTTATGCTATTTTAAAAAGTCAAATTGGTGAACAGGTAGTAGTTAATATCAATCAGAGAAAGATAGAAATACAATATGTTTATGGTGACATTTTTATACAAGTAGATGGTGGGAGAGGACAGTGATGCAGGTAGTAATCGACATGGATCGGAAACACAAAAGTTGTAGACATTGTAATATTAAAGAATTCTTCAAGAATATTTATTTTATGCAAGAATTATTTTGTTAATATCCTCAAGAATGCTTATTTTTTGCAAGAATTAAAGAATTCTTCAAAAGTTGTAGACATTGTAATATTAAAGAATTCTTCAAGAATGCTTATTTTTTTCAAGAAACAGTGAAAACACAAAAGTTGTAGACATTGTAATATTAAAGAATTCTTCAAGAATGCTTATTTTTTGCAAGAATTATTAGGTTAAAATCCTCACTTTAAAATGTAATATGATTCTTAAAGAATTATATAGATGAGTTTTATATTATTTAATATTATTATGTCTTTATTGCATTTCGTTGTTAAGGAATGAAATACATTTCATATATGTCACCAATTTGAAGGTAGTAATTTTTGAAGAATTAAAAAACTTAATTATAAAGAATGAAAGAAGCCTTTTGCATTTTATTCTTATAGAATGAAACATGTTTGATACGATCTGTACATGTATATAAGGCTATTTTATTTACCATTCTTGCAGAATCAATTATTTTACAGTAGTAGAATGCTAGTTAGTTTTCTTTCTTTCATAATACAAATGTTTAACCGTCGTTGAATGCTAATTACTAACCATTCAATCAAAATAACTAATTTTACAAGAAGGTTTACGTTAGGCTAAAATAAATTATTAAAAAATTAATTAATAATATTGTTTTTAATAGATCAATAAAAATATCATACATTAATCCATGAAAATGAACCAAAAGAATGAATGTATTCTTAAAGAATTTTCAGCATGTTGTAGTGTATCATATTTTTATGAATGCATACATAATAATCAATACAATCAACAAAAAAATGAAGGTATTCTTACATAATTCCAATGTGCATAATTATTACATCATATACTTAAAGAATTCACAAACAATAATTTTTTTTTTTTAAAAAATATACAGACATTTATATAAATCATAGTTAAGGAAACAATAACTAAGTTCAAATTTACAATATATAATATTCTCTTTTGAAATCTAATTTAAATTTCGTCACTTAATATGTTCAGTTTCCATAAATTATTGTTAACAAATTTTACTAATTTACCCACATAATTAATTAGGTGTAATTATATACTAAATGCTACCCTATGTTAATATCATGCACCTAATAATCACAATCATTCAATTTTTTAAATCTAATGGACCAAAAATGGTCATACATTCACATTATATGTAACACCCCGTTTATAAAATAAATAAATAAATGTATAGAAGCACTAAAAAAAATAATAATATTTGAGCGAGGTGTTAGTTTCGAGGAGTTAAAAGTCATAATTATAGAAGTCAGGGTGCGTTTGGTAATTTATGGACTTAAATTGAAGATGTTTGAAGGCTTAAGGGGTTGATTTGCAATTTAGGGACCTGATATGAAAGGAATTTATGGGATCAGGGTTTAAAAGGTAAATTGTAGCCTAATATTGAAAAGAAATCGGGAAGGAGGGACCAGAAGTGTATATTGTGCATAAGTTTGAAAGAGACACGGGGTATATACCCGTATCCCTTCCTCCCACATTGCATCTTGAACCCTAAATGATGGAAGCGGCCGCCCACCTTATCACCCCTCCTCCAGCCGCCATCACCGACCCTTCCCCCTTGTTTCTCCGATCAGTCGCCGACGAGTAAGACCAACGAAGCCAGCAGCCTTGCCCACCTTTCTGACCGAGAGCTTTGTTGGAGACCAAGTCGGAGCAAAGGTCCCCAGCCGCCGCACCCATGGGAATGACTTCAATCGCTGCTTCGTCGTGGGTTGCCGCCGTCGCAGCCCCGCTGCCGGTAACGACGTGTTCGTCATGATAGCCGCCAAGACCGACGACCGAGTGGGGTTTTGCTGCTGCAAGAGGCGTGAGTAATCAGAAGATCGATGGTGAACCCATCCGCCGCCATAGGGCCGCTATCCGTTGTTGTTGCTGATCTTTGTTCCAGTCGATCTGCAGCGCCCCTCTCCGCCTCCTTCCACCGCTTTCTAATGTCGATGTGCCATTATTGTTGCTGTTGGAGGTTACTGCTGCTGTCGGACCGCCGTATGCCACCAAGGGGAGGTGGCTGAGTTCGTTTTGCAAGCAGAAATTGTATGTGTGTGTGTGTGTGTTCATTGCAGTTTAGTGGTGTTTGGGTGTTTAGTCTAGCCGGATATAGCAAGGAAGCCACTACCACCACCGTGAGGTGGTGGCTGCCGCCCAGCGCCACCGCCGGCCACCATGGTGTGGCAGTGTGTGTGTATTAGTTAGTGTGTTAGCGTGTGTGGTTATGTTTTGATCAAACATTGTAACTGTAATTAAATTGGTTAATAATAAAAATAATAGAAACCATCACCGTAAGGTGGTGGCCATTGCCGTGAGCCGCCATCGACCACCACTACCCGAGGTGGTAGTGGGTGGTGCCCCACTAGCAAACCCTAATGGGCTTAGAGATTGGTTTGGGCCTATTGGGCCATGTTTGAGTGAAAACCCTAATTGTGAGTAATTGGGCCTTAGACTTATTGGGACCACTTTTGGGCCATTGAGATGGGATTATGTATTAAGCCCAATCACTCCATCTCATTTATCTAGTAGAGTAAAGAAATTAATGGACTAAGTCCTTAATGAGCTAACTGAGAAAATACTAATATTTGAGAGATTATCAGCACGCACACGAGAATTATTTAATAAGTGAGTATTAAATAATAATCATTGGCAGAAATTAATCTAAGCAATAATGGACTTAATGGATTAAGTCCCTAGTGTGTTAAGTCCTTAGCGGGTTAAGCAAGCAACACTTAACCCTAGTTATCATTTGATGTGAAACCCTAATTTCACTTGGGCTTTGTGTTGGGCCATCCGAGAATAATCAAATGGACTAGAGTAATTAGTTGGGCTTTAAGGTAAGGCCCATATGAGGATTGGGCCCAATTTGGAAAATCGGGCCATAGATGGGCCATAGTTGGGGCCGAGAGGATTGTATGATATTGGGCCCTTAGAATGGGACATGTTGGACTAGACTGGACATTTAGGCCTTAAGGGAAGTCCATGTAGAGGTTTGGGCCCAATTTGGAAAATTGGGCCATATGTTGGGCTTTGATCCCTAGTTGACTTTGGGCCTATGGATTGGGCCTTGGGCTTGGGTAAGCCAAGCTAGGGGTAATGTAGTAATTATCCAAAGCATGTATTTATAGTTATGCATTAGAACCCAATTATTAATTGGGTGTTATTTGGTGTTGACAGTTCGGGAACCTGTCAACCAGTAGCTGGGGTGGAGTCTGCGGGACTTCAGCAGTGTGGGATTGTGTCTACAGGACTTCAGCAGTGTGAGGTGAGTTTCCTTCTAGTAGGAACGGGTCTACGGCCACAATGTCGGCCCGTTTAGTTAGCAGTAGTAGTTCCGGACTTCAGTCTGATGCAGTAGTTCAGTATGCTTTGTGTCTTTGTGATACAGACAGGGTATGAGTTATGTGTTCCTGACTATGGTCCAATGCAGTATGCGGTATATGTGTTTAGATTATATGCTATGATTATGTTATGCTATGTTCAGTTAGTTTTGGACCTCGGTCCGATACAGTAGTTAGAGTGCTTGATGTCTTTGTGATTCAAGCATGTTTTGTGTTATGTGTTCCGGACTCTGTTCCGATGCAGTATGCAGTATATGTCTTCATGCTAGTGATATGTTTATGCTATGTTATGTTCAGTCAGTTCCGGACTTCGGTCCGATGCAGGGGACAAGGTCCCAATCAGTTCCGGACTTCGGTCCGATGCAGTTAGTTCCGGACTTCGGTCCGATGTAGAGGGCAAGGCCCTGGTTAGTTCCGGACTCCGGTCCGATGCAGTTTCCGGACTTCGGTCCGATGCAGAGGGCAAGGCCCTGGTTAGTTCCGGACTCCGGTCCGATGCAGAGGGCAAGGCCCTGGTTAGTTTCCGGACTTCGGTCCGATGCAGTGGGCAAGGCCCAGTAGATGCTTTATATGTTATTGTATGGTATGTGGTAGTTTGGGGGAGCTCACTAAGCTTCGTGCTTACGGTTTTCAGTTTTGGTTTCAGGTACTCAGTTTTTAAAAGAGGAGCTCGGGAAGATTGCAGTGCACACACCATTTGTTCAGCCTGGGATGTTTATACTCTGATATATTTGACAATTGTTAAGATATTTTGAGATACATTCTTTATGATTCTTATACGACGATTGATGAACAGGGTTTTATTACTACTTTAAAACGAAATTTTCAGACTGTATTTTTGGGATGTTACAAGTTGGTATCAGAGCCTTGGTTTGAGGGATTCGGGCGCACTCCCGAGTGTGCCTGAACTCAAACTAAGGAAGTGGTATAAAGTTTTCAAAAGAAAAGAGTTTTAGAAAAGCAAAAAGAAACTTAAAAAGAAAAGAGTTTTAGAAAAGCAAAAAAAAAAAAAAAGAATTTTTAGAAAGAGAAGAACTTTGAAAATAGAAAAAATGGTGTAGTGCATGCAATCAGCCGAGCTCAAGTTAGTACTCCCAAATTACCCATACAAGGTTATGTTATGATTGTCAGTATGAGTTTCAGCTTCAATTTCAGTTTTAGTTTCAGCTTCAGTCTCAGTAGAACAACATGCTAGAATAGGGCTAAGGATCTAGGATGGATGCCTTATGTGCCTATTATATGTGTATCAGCTTTATGAGAATTGCATGCTAGTTAGGGCTAAGGATCTAGGGAGGATGCCTTATGTGCCTGCTTTATGTGTTTCAGCTTGATAAGAATTTCATGCTAGTATTGCGTAGACAGTAGTAGGATAGCCTGTGTAGGTCATGCCTGATAGTATGAGTTTAGCATTGTATGCTAGTACAGTTTCTTGTCATGAGAATAGTTTTGCCTGAGTATGTTTCCTTTATCCGAATGTTGTTTGCTTTGTGCTTTGTGGGACTCTGAGTGATGGGAGTTAGCCATTAGGTGAATACGTCACATCACATGTGATCAGGGTTGAATAATCTCAGAGTGCTGGATTTGGCCCTACTGCGCAGCTCTTGTTTGAGTCTAACCGTTGAAGGGACGAGACTTTTACTCAAAGGATTATCCGAGCCTCATTGCATGTGATGGTATTCAGGTGGTGGCTAATTGGCATTACAAGGAGGCCTTCAGCAGCTGAGGACTGGTTTGGGTGGAGTCAGAAGTTCCCTAGGGAAAGCCTAGGAAAGTAGTAGCAGAGATCAGTAGCAGTAGAGTGACTTGGTGGAGTCGAGACAGTTCTTGAGGAAAGTACGGATAGATGTGGAAGGTAGTATGGGCCCGTACTACTGAAAGCAGAGGATCCGTACTCGAATCAAGGAAGGCTGAGATGAATCTAGGGAACTTGTAGTGTGTGAGATCCCTCGAGATTGGGTGAGTATTGTGATGTTAGTGATGGCATGTTGCCGAGTGTAGTGACGCTACATGGTAGACTAGATGGTAGTTCTGGTGTCGACAGGGGATCATGCTCAGACTCTGGAGTCGGGCAGATTGATGATCAGATGAGAAAGTTCATTTCATTTGAGAATTTTGCGCAGTATCACTGACCAGACTCCTGTGATCCTCAGTGTGATCAAGGAGGGCATTATGGAGATTTGTGATGAGAGGCCGAGTGCATTCTGCACTGAGATAGCAGTCATGATAGAGACCCGTACGTTGATGTTCGGGAATTCACAGTTTGTAAGGCTTCAGATTCTCAGGGGGTTAGGGACCCCATTGTTAGCGGCAGATGGTTGGCAGATGTTGCCAACACATTTCGTACCAGATGTTGTCTCGAAAGGAGACAAGATCTGACTTACTTCCTATCTCCTGAGGGATAGAGCACGAGATTGATAGGAAGAGGTTGGTAGTGAGTTGAGTGGTGACGTGGTTGATGTTATGTCATGAGATGACTTTCGGACCAGATTATGGGCAGAGTGTGCCCAGACGATTGAGGCGCAACAGTTGGCGCAAGAGTTGTTAGATCTCCACCAGAATACTAAGACTGTGACAGAGATTACTGCCAAGTCTCGGGAAACAGCTTATATGGTATCATAGTATGCAGCAGATGAGGAAATGAAGAAGGTAAGTTATCAGAACATACTGTAGAATTATAGCAGGGAGATTGTGAGTATCTCGGGGTGCAAGACCCTAAATGATATGACTTCCATAGCTCGAGAGCGGGATATGGACTTGGAGCACATTGGTAAGAGGGAACCAGATTAGTTACTCATATTGAAGGGTCTCGAGAGGAGACCCAAGATTTCGGATTAGCTTCCGAGAGACCAGTAGGACCAGATTCGGTGTAGCACTTGCGGGAGTAGGGAGTGCAACATCATCTTGGTTTATTCCAAGACTGAGGAGTAGCACGAGAAGCACCTGAGGGAGGTGCTAGAGAGTTTGAGGAGGGAGAGAATTTTCGCAAGGTTCTCTAATTGTGAGTTCTGGTTGCGGGGGGTGCAATTTCTTGGGCACCTTGTCAATCAGAAGGATATTCTAGTCGATCCGGCTAAGTTAGAGGCCGTGATGCAGTGGGAGATTCCGAGGTCTCCAATTGAGATTCGGAGCTTCCTGGGTTTAGCGGGTTATTACCGGAGATTTATTCGAATTTTTAGAGTTGTGTGATCTTTTGGATTAGCTAGTGTTGAAACACTAGCAATGGTAAGTATGGTTTCTAGCAGATTGGTCATGGGTGGTGAGAAGGATTGGAAATTCTTCCAGTTTTGTGTGCTGTAGGGCATTAGCTGAATCAAAGTGGGGGAGAATCACCTAAGGATTCAGAAGCGAGGCAATTTTGAGACTAGGATAAGTTTCGCATCCTTATTGGGAAGGAAGATAGCCCAAGCGGTTGTATGGTTTGAGGATAGTGTGAGGTAGAATTTCGGAAAAGCTTGCCAATAAGGAGATCGCGTTCCCGCGATGTTACTAGCAAGCCTTCGGGAATCAGGTTTGGGATTCCAGTCAGGACATGAGTTCAGCTGAGTGCGGTGCAAGCGCGTGTTCGATCCAGTATTAGAGTGTTGTAAGTCTGCAGGTGTAGCCATAGCATTCACAAGATTAGCAGATAGTACTAGAGTGATGTGAGTCTGTGGGTGTAGCCGCAGCCTTCACTAGGTTGGTAGATAGCGTGAATGCGTTGTTAGGACGCGGAAATATCAGTAGTACCCACCAGTTCGGGTATAGTAGTGAGGAAATGGAAATCCACAGATTGGATTTCGGAATTTCTCAGACGGATTAGACCTGGTTAAGCCAGTGATAAGATTATAGAAGCGCCACTACAAAGATGAGAGCATGGAAGCAGTGGACTGCTTAAGGTCATTTATGACATGAAGCTACCAATGGTCTTGTAGCAAATCACTTTTAGCTTTGGGTTTGGTGACGTCAGGATTTGACGTATGGACTCGATCAGTTAGATCAGAAAGTTATTAGAGCCTCAGTGGCATGATAACTAGTGGCAGCAAGTTCTAGAGAAGGAACTTGTTCAGAAGTCGTGTGAGGTGACCAAGTGGGAGTCTTTTGGCTCCGCAGCCAGGCCGGAACCCGGTATTTCAGATGATTGGCGGAAAATTGAGATCAGGTACGTCTCGGTAGATGTCAGGAAGCAGCCATGTGACAGCATACAGTGTTCAGACAATTCAGTGTTTCGGGCAGTTCAGCGTTCAGGTAGTTCAGTGTTCAGACAACTCGATGTTTCAGGCAGTTACAGCTCTTAGGCAATGTTAGTAATTGTGCCCTGATTTGCAAGTACAGACAGGATAACTGGTTTATTAGGAAGTGACGAGTCACTCACAGTGGAAATAGCTTAACATTGGCCAAGTATAAGTGATCTACAGGGATAATTGGATTTGTGAACCTGTTTTGTAGTGGAAATTTTCAAGCTAGCAGAAGTTGAGTAGTCAGTTGAGAGATAAGCAGGCTGGTTTCATCGATAATAATTTGGTATGAGCGGTCTGTCAGGGAATCAGACCATCTCAAGGCAACATATATTAGTCGGAATAGATGTGATCTTGTCGCGAGGGTTGGTCACAGTTACCCTAGAAAGGCTAGGGTGTGCCAAGGATGGTGACCAGGTTACTAGAGTGGTTTGAAGTGAAAGGAATGATTTCGAGGACGAAATCTAATTTAAGTGGGGGAGAATTGTAACACCCCGTTTATAAAATAAATAAATAAATGTATAGAAGCACTAAAAAAAATAATAATATTTGAGCGAGGTGTTAGTTTCGAGGAGTTAAAAGTCATAATTATAGAAGTCAGGGTGCGTTTGGTAATTTATGGACTTAAATTGAAGATATTTGAAGGCTTAAGGGGTTGATTTGCAATTTAGGGACCTGATATGAAAGGAATTTATGGGATCAGGGTTTAAAAGGTAAATTGTAGCCTAATATTGAAAAGAAATCGGGAAGGAGGGACCAGAAGTGTATATTGTGCATAAGTTTGAAAGAGACACGGGGTATATACCCGTATCCCTTCCCCCCACATTGCATCTTGAACCCTAAATGATGGAAGCGGCCGCCCACCTTATCACCCCTCCTCCAGCCGCCATCACCGACCCTTCCCCCTTGTTTCTCCGATCAGTCGCCGACGAGTAAGACCAACGAAGCCAGCAGCCTTGCCCACCTTTCTGACCGAGAGCTTTGTTGGAGACCAAGTCGGAGCAAAGGTCCCCAGCCGCCGCACCCATGGGAATGACTTCAATCGCTGCTTCGTCGTGGGTTGCCGCCGTCGCAGCCCCACTGCCGGTAACGACGTGTTCGTCATGATAGCCGCCAAGACCGACGACCGAGTGGGGTTTTGCTGCTGCAAGAGGCGTGAGTAATCAGAAGATCGATGGTGAACCCATCCGCCGCCATAGGGCCGCTATCCGTTGTTGTTGCTGATCTTTGTTCCAGTCGATCTGCAGCGCCCCTCTCCGCCTCCTTCCACCGCTTTCTAATGTCGATGTGCCATTATTGTTGCTGTTGGAGGTTACTGCTGCTGTCGGACCGCCGTATGCCACCAAGGGGAGGTGGCTGAGTTCGTTTTGCAAGCAGAAATTGTATGTGTGTGTGTGTTCATTGCAGTTCAGTGGTGTTTGGGTGTTTAGTCTAGCCGGATATAGCAAGGAAGCCACTACCACCACCGTGAGGTGGTGGCTGCCGCCCAGCGCCACCGCCGGCCACCATGGTGTGGCAGTGTGTGTGTATTAGTTAGTGTGTTAGCGTGTGTGGTTATGTTTTGATCAAACATTGTAACTGTAATTAAATTGGTTAATAATAAAAATAATAGAAACCATCACCGTAAGGTGGTGGCCATCGCCGTGAGCCGCCATCGACCACCACTACCCGAGGTGGTAGTGGGTGGTGCCCCACTAGCAAACCCTAATGGGCTTAGAGATTGGTTTGGGCCTATTGGGCCATGTTTGAGTGAAAACCCTAATTGTGAGTAATTGGGCCTTAGACTTATTGGGACCACTTTTGGGCCATTGAGATGGGATTATGTATTAAGCCCAATCACTCCATCTCATTTATCTAGTAGAGTAAAGAACTTAATGGACTAAGTCCTTAATGAGCTAACTGAGAAAATACTAATATTTGAGAGATTATCAGCACGCACACGAGAATTATTTAATAAGTGAGTATTAAATAATAATCATTGGCAGAAATTAATCTAAGCAATAATGGACTTAATGGATTAAGTCCCTAGTGTGTTAAGTCCTTAGCGGGTTAAGCAAGCAACACTTAACCCTAGTTATCATTTGATGTGAAACCCTAATTTCACTTGGGCTTTGTGTTGGGCCATCCGAGAATAATCAAATGGTCTAGAGTAATTAGTTGGGCTTTAAGGTAAGGCCCATATGAGGATTGGGCCCAATTTGGAAAATCGGGCCATAGATGGGCCATAGTTGGGGCCGAGAGGATTGTATGATATTGGGCCCTTAGAATGGGACATGTTGGACTAGACTGGACATTTAGGCCTTAAGGGAAGTCCATGTAGAGGTTTGGGCCCAATTTGGAAAATTGGGCCATATGTTGGGCTTTGATCCCTAGTTGACTTTGGGCCTATGGATTGGGCCTTGGGCTTGGGTAAGCCAAGCTAGGGGTAATGTAGTAATTATCCAAAGCATGTATTTATAGTTATGCATTAGAACCCAATTATTAATTGGGTGTTATTTGGTGTTGACAGTTCGGGAACCTGTCAACCAGTAGCTGGGGTGGAGTCTGCGGGACTTCAGCAGTGTGGGATTGTGTCTACAGGACTTCAGCAGTGTGAGGTGAGTTTCCTTCTAGTAGGAACGGGTCTACGGCCACAATGTCGGCCCGTTTAGTTAGCAGTAGTAGTTCCGGACTTCAGTCTGATGCAGTAGTTCAGTATGCTTTGTGTCTTTGTGATACAGACAGGGTATGAGTTATGTGTTCCTGACTATGGTCCAATGCAGTATGCGGTATATGTGTTTAGATTATATGCTATGATTATGTTATGCTATGTTCAGTTAGTTTTGGACCTCGGTCCGATACAGTAGTTAGAGTGCTTGATGTCTTTGTGATTCAAGCATGTTTTGTGTTATGTGTTCCGGACTCTGTTCCGATGCAGTATGCAGTATATGTCTTCATGCTAGTGATATGTTTATGCTATGTTATGTTCAGTCAGTTCCGGACTTCGGTCCGATGCAGGGGACAAGGTCCCAATCAGTTCCGGACTTCGGTCCGATGCAGTTAGTTCCGGACTTCGGTCCGATGTAGAGGGCAAGGCCCTGGTTAGTTCCGGACTCCGGTCCGATGCAGTTTCCGGACTTCGGTCCGATGCAGAGGGCAAGGCCCTGGTTAGTTCCGGACTCCGGTCCGATGCAGAGGGCAAGGCCCTGGTTAGTTTCCGGACTTCGGTCCGATGCAGTGGGCAAGGCCCAGTAGATGCTTTATATGTTATTGTATGGTATGTGGTAGTTTGGGGGAGCTCACTAAGCTTCGTGCTTACGGTTTTCAGTTTTGGTTTCAGGTACTCAGTTTTTAAAAGAGGAGCTCGGGAAGATTGCAGTGCACACACCATTTGTTCAGCCTGGGATGTTTATACTCTGATATATTTGACAATTGTTAAGATATTTTGAGATACATTCTTTATGATTCTTATACGACGATTGATGAACAGGGTTTTATTACTACTTTAAAACGAAATTTTCAGACTGTATTTTTGGGATGTTACACTATATATAGAGTTCATATTTAATCCTAACCCTATATATATATATATATATATATATATATATATATATATATATATATATATATATAGCATAAGTATAATCTTCTTGTCCCTCCAACTTTCATCTATTGTGCAGCCTTAACCCTAAAGCCTTCAACTTTTCAACTTGGTACAACTTTAGCTCTTGATCTTTCAACTTTAATTCAACTTTTACTTTTAGCTTTTGATTTTCATCCAACAAACTAACTTCAACTTCAATGTCGATTATGATCAGGAAAACGACCGATTCAGCGAAAACTCAAAACTTCAAACTAGTAAATAATTGTGTATAGTTTCCGAAACATCTTGAATCACCTAAATCGGAGTCCCGATGAGCCAGGTATGATGAAAACATTGAGACGTGGTCAATCTACCAAACATCTTTTATTCACTTTAATTTGCTCGTGATGAATTTATCTTCTTTCGAATCCGTCAATTCCTTGCCAAAACCATTTGGACATTATAATATGATTCCAACTCCCACCAAGACTCGTTGAATAAGTGGTGGGGGCCTAAGAAGCTTAGGCAATCTTGTATACACAAGATAAAAATCATCAATTCCTTATAGATTTTTGAACTTCATAAGAGGAAGTCAAACTCCCACCATGACCCGTAGACTAGGCGGTGGGGAACCCATGAAACACAGATTGCACTTGCATTAACAATTAAATGAGTACTGTCAATTCCAATGCAAAGCACAATGTGCTATAATTTGGATTTCATGCAAGAAAACCATCTCCCACCAACCTGTAGAATAGGAGGAGGGGAACTCAAGAAACTCGAGTTGCACTTGTGATGACAAGTGGTGATGAAAGTCGTCAATTCAGATGAGAAGCAAGTGGTGCTATATTATGGATTTCGTGCAAGAAAACCATCTCCCACCAACCTGTAGAATAGGAGGAGGGGACCTAAGAAGCTTAGGTGAACTTGTAAAAACAAGTTAATGAGCCGTCAATTCCTTAAGAACTTTGGACTTCATAAGAAGAAGCCCAACTCCCATCTTCCTATAGAATAAGAGATGAGGAACTCATGCAAGACATGTCAAAAACCCAACTAAATGGGAACAAAAATACCAACCGGAAATATTATGTCTATTATATTCATTAACATAAAATTATATTTTTAAGTTTAAAAAATGATGTAAATTGTAAAATCCGGGGACAAAAATAAGCTTTTTAGTTCATTTAGTGATCGAAAAATGAGCACTAAACAATCATTTTTGTAACATCCCATTTAATAAATTTATAATATTTAGCGGGGTGAGGGTGTCGGGGAGCCAATTGATGTAATTTTGGATTTTTAGGGTTAATGTGTAAGTTCATGATTTAATTTGTAAAGATTCCTGAGGGCAGGGGCTATTTGGTAAGTTTTGGATCTTATTTGTAATGAATTGATGGAATTAGGGGCTGCATGGTAACTATTGGGATTTAATTTGAAAACCGGGTTTTGGGAAAAATAATTTGAAAAGGCCAAACTGGATAGACATTGGATTCAAATTGAATCGGGTAAAACCGGTTTAAAAAACCGATTTTTTTATCTTTTATAAAATTTTCGATTTTAATATTGTAAAAAAAAAAAGAAATTGCAATATATCTTTAACTCTAAAATTAGAAAAATAAAGCATGTCTAATAGAAATAGTTGTCATCGTTGTGTTGGTATAAATAGTAGGGGTCGTTGGTCGTTTAGTAAATATTCAATTTTTTGTAATTGTCAATTTAGTCGTCAATGTTGTGTACTTATTTGAAGGTGAGTTATTTGTGGTAAGTAGGACCGACATTCGTATAGTTATTTTTCTCTTATGTATTTGTTGTTCGACCAAATGCCATGAGTATACCCAAATCATAAGAGATATCTTTTAATGTAAACATCGTTTTTAAGTGGTATGACGAACCTAACAAAACTAACATCGACAACATTTATTTATACTAAGGTCATCTATTATACCTATCATTAACCACTATAGTAGTAGATGCCAACTCATCACAACATTCAACTACTAAAAGGTTGTGATACTCACCATTATATCTCTCTTATTTTTTTATATATATATATATATATATATATATATATATATATATATATATATATATATATATATATATATATATATATATATATATATATATCAGGGTCGGCTCAACCAGTTTGGGAGCTCTAAACGAACCAAAAAATTTAGGGCCCTTTGACATTTACTATACTTAATATTATAAACCCTACTTTATCTGGGCTTGAGACCGATAATAATAAACTGAAAAGTTTACAAATGGCGAAGTTAATTTTTTTTTTATGTTTATGTTTTTTGTGAATATATTTTATGACATAAAGTTAATTTTTCTAGCCTTTTTTAGGTAATCAAGTTAACGGTTATGTGACACCAAAAATATAAATTAAAAACCTTTTCTATTTTGGATGCTATATTTCTAATAAAATCAATTATATATAATCTAATTGAAATCTCACATGTAATTCCACATTATTCTGTCATTAATAGCGAACAAAACATTGTCAAATAGACCAATACTTTAATGTTAGTTTATTATGAAAAAAAATCATTCATTAGATTGCAAAAAAAGTTAATTTATTATGAAAAAAAATCATTCAAAAAAGGTTAATAAAGCCGATGGGAGTTAGTTTGTGAAGCTCTAGAAGTTGAAGGGTTTAAAAGGGTTTCTCTTCAAACTACGGGGACATCATGGAGAATTATCAGGCACCCTTTTGTTTCGTTCTTTCTGTTGGGTGAAAGCGTTGTAAAAAAAAAAACTAAAACAAGTATGGGTTTTAATTATATGGTTCCAAACTTTACTATGTTGACTTAAAGATGAATACCTAATTTTACAAAGCAGTTTAATTGATATGAGATACTCGAAATCAAATAGCGTAACAATCCATGAACCAGCATTTTCAAACACAAAACAGTCCATGAACCAGAAGATATTATCCATTACATATGAATGAGTCATTTAACAAATGACATCCGTGATTGTATCATTAACCATAATCAATTCATTCAATTGGCTATTAACCCCAACTAGATAATTAGAGATAACAGAAGAATCAAAATTGAAAAGTGAAAATACAAGCATACCTTTTCAATGACAACAGAATAACATTACTACATCAGATCATCAAGATCAGTGATTTTTTAGCAATTGAGAAACCTTAACCGAGAATGAAGATTGAAGAAGGAAGAAGATCGTGAAGAACAGCGCGTGATTTTTTGGAAGTTTAATCGCTAGTTGTCACTTGAAGAATGCAATACATGTGATTTTTTGGAAACTAATAAGCTTGGATCGAAAGAAATCGGGGCGCTTACAATTGGGGGCCCTAAGCCATATCTTAACTACTAAAACAATAAGGTCGGCCCTGATATATATATATATATATATATATATATATATATATATATATATATATATATATATATATATATATATATATATATATATTAAAATGTAGAGAGAGAGAGAAGCTGATTGATTGTGGTAGTTCGTGTTCCCCACCATAATTGACCACAAAAATGCTTAACCACAAACACCTAGGATGATGTTTACATTTGTTGTTAGTGACCACGTAGACCACAAAATGGTTTATGACAAACATACCGGCTGGTGAAGAGCAAAATGGTCACTTTGACCATAAAAGCAATTAGTGACGATTATACTTGAGAATGATAAAAGATAAAAAAAAAAAAAAAAAAATCAAAAAAATGATCCTCCAATAGCTAGTATCAGAAACTGGACATACCGATCATATAATAAATTTGAATCCAATATTACGTGTAGACCTTAATTCAGACTAGTTTGTAGTTCAAACTGATTTTTCAATGCACATCTAATTTGTAAGGGAAGAGAGAGTCGTTCCCTCCCAACCGACTGAACTCACTGTCATATCAAGTTTTATCTCTTATTTTCCTTTATCTTTCCCAACCCACAACATACGAAAATCATATCTTTCTCAACCCACTCAACCCTCTCAATTAAAAAAAATACAAAACAACTAAGGTGCAAGTTTTAAAACGCATGATACAAGAGAAAATGAGAAAGAGAAAATAGAGAGAGATGATGAAGTGGGTTAGTGAAACCAATTAACCAACCCGTTGAAACGGGAGTGGTACTGCCGGTAACTCTATTGCTAATTAAGATTTTACCTTTAAATGTTTTGTATTTTTTTTAATCGAGTGTTGAGTGAGTTCAAAAAGATAGGGTTTCCGTATGTTGTGGGTTGGGAAAGACGAAGAAAAATAAAAAAGAAAAAATGATGTGGTTGTGGGTTTAATGGGTTAGGAGGGAATGACTCTCTCCTTCCTAAGATAACCAAAATTCGCAAAAAAAAAAAGGAATAGTTTTTAACTACATATTATTATAAGTTTATATATATATATATATATATATATATATATATATATATATATATATATATATATATATATATATATATATATATATATATATATATATATATATATATATATATATATATATATATATATATATATATATATATATATATATATATATATATATATATATCATTTTAAGCTATTACCGATCAATAAAACATAGTTTTTAACTACATATTATTATAAGTTTATATGTACAATGTTAACTTAAGTATAACATACTTTTTCTATATTTCTTTCAAAATTTCTAATACTCTTGCATATATAAATCAAAATATTTTAAGTAAAACCATGAAAATATTAAATATATGGTTAAATATTTTAAGTAAAACTATGGCTGTAAATGAACCGAACGAACACGAACATAACTTGTTCGTATTCATTCGTTTAAGTTACCCGAACAAATTAACGAACACGAACGGATAAACGAACGAGTTTTCTTGTTCATATTCGTTTGTTTAACAAATTGCATTGTTTATGTTCGTTCGTGTATGTTCAGGAACATGCTAAACTAACATAAACGAACAAACATAAATGAACAAAGATAAATAAACATAATTTAAACATATATGAACATAAACGAACATATAATATAGTAATTTAATCAAATACAATTAAACATATATAAACATAAAAGAAACTTATATGAATGAACTTAAACAAACGTATATAAACAATATAAATGAACGTTCACGGACACAAATGAACGAACGAGACCATTGTTCATGTTCGTTCGTTTAACTAAATGAACGATAATTTGTGTTCATATTCGTTTATTTATTAAATAAACGAACATAAATGAACTTCCAGTCGAACGGTTCACGAACAATTCACTGAACATTCAGTTCGTTTACAACCCTAAGTAAAACCATCAAAATATCAAACTTTCTAAACTCGCTTTACTTTATAAACTATAAAATTTATCTTGATTTTTAAATTTTCCCATCATCCTTGAATTTTATACAAAACATTGTTTTAATTGAAAATAAAACGAAGTATAATAATGATCATTATACGATGACTTTAATATAAAAGAAACAGTTTAATATTTAGATGGCCTATATTTTTAGGTTTATATATAAATAATCTGTTTTGTTGCATTTTTTATATTTGTATTGGCAATACGTATAGTATCCTAATTTTAATTTGATGTTACTTTCAAAACAATGTACTTATTTCGAACTTATCATATGAATCAATTTAATTGTAAAATAGTTTCTAATATATAAAATTATAAATGACATTTTTTTGTTTTTTTTATATAATTAACTCATGAAATAATGAGTTTTTGACCATAGGGTGATTGAAAAAATATTACATTTTAAAATACTTTGAATATATCAAAGTTTATGTAATATTTAAGTTTTTCACATAAATATCAAACCCAATCATCTTTACATTTTTCTTTTCTCGGGTACTATTATACCAAAGTTTAAGATTTGATGTTTGATTACCAAAAACATTGTATATATAATATTTGAGCTTTTACACCTTAAAATATATCGTGTTTAATTTATAATAGCTAAAATATAATGGTCAATAGTTTGTATAAAAAAACGGATATTTAATAAAAAATAAAAAAACTATTATTTAAAAAATAAACAATAAAAATGTGAAATAAAAGAGAAAGGAAAAAAATCGGATATTTAAAATAATAAAAAAGAAAACATTAAAAAATACTAAAAAATAAAAAATATATATTAATATAATAAATATTTTTCAAAGTACACTAAAACAATAAATATTTTTCCAATCACTTGTCTTTTTGTCAAAAACTCAAAGGAAAAAAAAAGGAGAGTGATATATCCACTTCTTTCCACTTATATAAAAGTAGTCTCCATTTTTTCTTTTAATCATTAAGAATATAAAAATATAAGAAAAACAATATTTTCTAATTACCAAATACAAATAGAGAAAAATAGGCATGTTTGTTTTGTTTTGTTTTGTTTTCTTAATTTATCAATTGCTTGTGTTTTTTTCTTGCGTATAAAAATTAATTTCTTTTGTAATATTTATCATTTTATACAATTGATACTAATTTTCATCGTCACATAGATATGAATATTTAAACGTGCTCTATCATGTAAAATATAAATAGATCATATTAGTTTTTAACAATTTATATTTATTTTAGTGGCAATCATTGTTATTAATCCCATATCAATTTTTATGGCACAAACTTGGTTTATAACAAAATTATTAAACACATGCACCACATCATAAAGGAAACACCGTAATGAAAAATAATGTTAAAAGAAACTTGTCCAAAAAAAAAATTAAAATCAAAATAATGCCAAAAAAATTGACGATAAAGAAACATTCACCCTACTCTAGTTGCATATCATCACTTAAAAAGTTGGATATGCATTTAATTCAAGACTACACTGCACAAATGGTCCCTGTATTTTGTCGAAAATTGTCACTTTGGTTCAAAAATGTTGGGCTAGCACCAGAAGTCCAAATTTTTAATTTTGTTGTGAGTTTGGTCCAATTTGCTATAAATTTTTTCATAACGACGAATTTACCCTTACTTTTTTCTTTTTCAGTTTTTTTATTATTTAAAGATTTTTCTGATTAATAGAAAAATAAAAAAGAAAATTTTCCTTTTATATTTTATTTTATAATTTTTTATAACATAAAAAATGGAAAATGAAAATGCAAACTCTCTCTCTCTCTCTCTCTCTTTCACACACACACACACACACACACACACTCTCTCTCTCTCTCTCTCTCTCTCTCTCTCTCTCCTGCCACCGTCTTCCTCATCATTTCTTGATTTTTCTACCGTGAATCCCAATCTGGAATATGTATTTATTGGATCTTTGTTAAACAAACTTCATCCTCTTCATCCTATGTTCTAATTATACCTACAAATAGAAAAATGAGATGGGTTTTAATCTGAAGGAGGATATGTTTTTCTCCTCCAGTCTTTATCTTTCAAACCTGCAACTACCACCACGCACCATTATGAATACCTCTACTACGATGAAAACCTCTAATCCAAAGTTGTCATTTCGAACACTGGGAGAGCCCTACCACAATAAACGTCTTCACCATTTCAATGACACCACCGCCGCCCCATCATTGCCATCATCATCACTACCTGTTGAAACCATAAGTCCGAAAAATCTGCCTCAAAGGCTGCTATCATTCAGGCTACCTAGTTCCCCCAACCCTCTATCATCGACAAAACCTTGCTTTCAATCCTCACCCCTCGTCTTGTTCAGACACCAAATTCCAAGATTATTCCATTTATCGACATCTAAACAAGACGATACTCCAAAAAATGAAAGGGTCGGTGACAGAAGTGAAAAGGGGTTAAACCAATCCATGAGTTCACATTCAATTAAAGCAAAATCCCCAAAATCAAAACGAAAAATCATTGCATAGGTTCTTCAATTAATCTGAAACCCAATTTGTAAAAGAGATAGCGAAAGAGGTGGTGTTCCACCTCATATTTATGTGTGTGAGTGAAAATGAGAAGGAGATTAACAAAGTCGTCGCTGCCACCGCTACAAACCCTAACTTCGATCTATGTGTCGCCACCTGAAACTTTAGGGTTAGGTTTTTGTGTGGGAGCTTCAATCTGAAATCCCTCGTCGTCGAGGCTATGTTGATCCACTATGAAACCATATATGCTATGAAGATGCGCCATCGTTCTTTAATAGATCGGGTTAGATAAAAGAAAGATAGATAGAAAGAGATATCGAAAAGAGATAGAGAGAGAGAGAGTGAGAGAGAATTTTCATTATTTATTTATTTATTTATTTATTTTTTTATAAAAAATTATAAAATAATATATAAAAGGAAAATTTCTTTTTTATTTTTCTTTTAATCAGAAATATCATTAAATAATAAAAAAACTGAAAATGAAAAAAGTAAGGGTAAATTCGTCATTATGAAAAAGTTTATAGCAAATTGGACCAGACTCGCAATAAAATGAAAAGTTTAGACCTCTAATGCTAGTCCAAACATTTTTGGACCAAAGTGACAATTTTCGATAAACCACAGGGACCATTTGTACAGTTTAGTCTTAAATCAAATAAGTCGTTTTCAGACACTTCATTGTTTGTTTGAAATGCAAAAGTGGAACTCAAAGGATTGTGTGTTTGTGATGATTTCATAAGCTCAAATCTTGAAGGGTCACCGTGCGGTTGAACTTATTCATTTTTTCTTTTTTTTCTTTTGAATGTCTACCCTTTGGTCGACGAATCACATACTAAAAGAATGTATCAGATTCAGTCAAAAGTTTAGTAATGATAGAAGTAGCAAATTCTTTCTTACTTAGAGGCCATATTTGGTATTTTAAAGACAACTCATTAAGCAACTTATCAAATTCATTGGTGACATCATTATGTGAATTATCTTCTAAATCCAGGCGCAAGGCATCAATCCTCTAATGTGGGTGAATGAGATCCAAGTAAGTGGCACTCCTTGCAAACGATTTATCTTGTGAGCACAAGGAAAACCCAGGGTCCCCATAAAATGACCAATGCAAGGATTCATTGTACCTAAAAAAACCAAATACTTATTAACG
Source organism: Lactuca sativa (assembly GCF_002870075.4). Classification (NCBI taxonomy): domain Eukaryota; kingdom Viridiplantae; phylum Streptophyta; class Magnoliopsida; order Asterales; family Asteraceae; genus Lactuca; species Lactuca sativa. The sequence goes on along the minus strand of NC_056630.2, from coordinate 114,581,263 downwards.
GCTATGCAAAAGGTAATGTTTTATAACAATTTAAAAGTATAGTGTTTGTAATATTACCATTTTTCTTTTTTCTTTTTTTCATATTGCATGTGTATCTCATTTAGTGCAAAATGAGATAGATGATACAAAAGCTCTCTAAAAGAAGGCACATTACACTTAGGAAGAACTTGAATTCTTTCACTTGCGGGTTTCACTTTAATCTCGTTGAATTCATATGTAACCACAAGACAAATTTTTTCGTTAACTTCTTGAAAGCCATCGGTAGATACTTGCAAATACAACTTGAGTTTAGCTTATGCGTCTTCAGCCCTTGAAGATGACCGATTACCAAAATGCAAGCAATTGTCTGTCCATGCACTAACAAACTTTTCTTTCCACGACAACCGAGTGTTTCTTATATACTCAAGTGTAACTTTTTTCATCTGATACAACAACTCAAATTCAGCCCAATTATTCTAAAAAATAGTTGATGTAACTGAATATGTTACATTTGTCCAACTCGACATAAAATTATTAAACTCATCACCATGTTCAAAATGCTTTTTGCAATTTGCTACACCTTCTTTTCGATATGCCAAATACACAAAAAGGTTTATTGTGTTGGGAAATATCATCTTTATGGCATTCATTAATTCCAACTCTTTATTAGTCACAATAACAGACGAGTCACAATTTTCAAGAATCTTCTAAAATGCACTTAATGCCCAAATATAACTATCTTCATCCTCTTTCTCCAAAAAAGCAAACCTAGAATAAAATGACGTATTAAAGCATGAAACACCAATGATGTCATGGATAGGCATATGATATTTGTTTGTTTTGTATGTGCAATCCATCACAAAGATTGTTGAGAAGATTTTGACCAATTTAATTGACAAAGGATGTGCGATGAACAAATGGATTATATGCCCTACTGTAATTATATAAAATATCATAAATAAAACCCTCTTTTTGAAGCTCTTTAAATAAGGCACTAACAATTGATCGATTTTGCAACTTTTTCCTTACTGGGGTTTGCCTTCAGGTTGTTTATAGTTCGAGAATCAGCCGGAAGGCTTTCGTTTCTCTAACGCAAAGAAGAAACAATTTGCCTTGAGGGTATGTCAGAAAACGACATGTTTTTGACACTTTGTACGTCATTTAATGATAATCAACGAAATAATGGATGCCTAGAGATATCAGTAGATGGTTCATGGTTATGAGTCAAGTTTTTTTGCATTAACTACCCAAGAACCGTCAATTCTTTTTTTACCTACAATCTGGAAGGGGCATTTGATCAAATGAGATCCGGTGTTCCTCTTTCTTTTATCATAAATACACAATCTATATCGATAGGAACCGCCCCGGCCACATTGCAACTTGACATATTTGTCTTTACTTGAATCTCGAATAGATAATGCATATCCTTTAGCGTAATAAAAGTTTTGTACACTCTTTAGCAATTCATCATATGATTCAAATTTGGAGTTAGCTAAATATAATTCTTCATTTTCGATTATAAGACTTGATGAATCCATTCCAATGATGCCTAAAGCATAATATAAAACATAAATCAAGTTACTAGTTAGTGTATTGTAATGGTACCTATAGCATAATATAAAACATAAATCAAGGAGTTTGAATACTTTTTCTTGGTTATGGGTTTATAGAAAATATCATTAGCTTGCAAAATTAGTAGTTAGTGCACTGAAATGGTGTCTATGACATAATATAAAACATAAATAAAATATGTTATTATACGTTTAATCTTCTTTGGCATTAATTATACATACATTTTGAATGAGGTAGACTTTTATTTGTTTATATAACAATACAACAATTATCAAAACATGAAGTAAATTTGCAATATTTTATAGTAATTATGATCACGTACATATTAATATACTAATGAGATTCTTTTTGGGTGGTGTTAAAGCCTTGAAGGTCTAGTAGCTATGCATAACACGTGAACCAATTTTATAACTAAACCTTAATCCTAGTAAAATCCCATTTTGCAAAATCAATGTTTTAATGCAATACTATCACCAAGTATAGATACCAACGAATGTACAATTAAAATTTATGAAAGTCTTACGAACTACCGATAAAAACAAACATAATATAATATACACCTAAGAACCCTAATATAATCAAATAAAACCAATAATATAATATAATTAATACCTGTAAACTACTTAGTTTATCACATATTCAACCTCTTCGATACCGACAACCGGCGACCGGCGAAAACAAAGAAATAACGTTTCTTGAACGAAAACTAAAGAGGACGATAAGTCATGGTTTGGAAAGAAGAATCACATTGACATTGTTGGAGATTTTTATCTCTCTTTAATAATATATATATATTTTTTTTTAAATAAGGGCATATATGTCAAAACAATTACTTTTAATCAATGTTGTAAAAATCGTTCGACGGTAGCTCGGCGATCGACTGACGATAAACAATTAATCAGACTCGGCGGGGATTAATCGGCGATTAATCGGGGATCCTAAATTATTAATAAAATTATTTAAAAAATTAATATTTCCTAAAAAATTAAGTATTTGAAAATTATAAATTTTAAAATTTTTAGTATAATGTTTAAAAATTTAAAAGCTTAAAAATTTAAAAATTTAAAATTTTGGTGTAATATTTGAAAATTATTATTATTTTTTAATTTTTTAAATATTCCCGCTTATAACCGTCAAGGCCGCCAAGGACCAACAAGCTCGAGTTTGACCGATTTTAACCAATTTTCGCCAAACACTCTAATCGGAATTGGTTTGAAGCACCAAAAGATTAATCGCCGGCAGCCAAAGCTGATTTCTACGTGGGTGTTTTTAATGGATTGGATAAAAAAGAGAAGCGGATATTTCCCATAGTTAAATCGAAAATATTACCATTTCTTTTGGCCAACAGGCCAAGTAACTTTAAGTAGAATCAAATCAATTATCCTATTAACAGACACAGATGCGAAAAATCGGGGCTGTCGGTACCCACTTTTGTAAAAATTGGGAATCTCTAGATTGCCCGCATGTATCGGACACCTGCCCGTTAACCTCCCATTATCTCTCCAACTTAAACGTGAAAAAAACCGCTACCACTCTATCTCTGCTCCACCAGTATCACCACCACCACCTTATCACTGGGTGGTTGCGGATGATTCCGGTGGACCTCCGCCATTTTTCTCCTTAGCATTTAAACCCTCAAAAAGATGGGTCAGGGGCTTAGTTGCAGGGTAAAAGACGAGCATTGGTTGTTCACAGCAGTGCAATCAGGCGATTTGGAGACTGTAAGGAGTGTTTTGGAGAGAGATCCCGATCTTATTCAACAAACCACCGTCAACGATCGCCATTCTGCTCTTCACATAGCTGCTGCCAATGGCCGAATTGAGGTGGGTAATTCAAGAATTTCTTCATTTTCTTACTTTATTTTTTGTTTTTCCTTGATGAATTTGTTCAGTGTTTCATTATTTCATACAATGTGTCGATTTTGTGTCAGATTGTTTCTATGCTTTTGGACGATCAGTTAGTCAATCCCGATTCCTTGAATCGTCATAAACAGGTGTGTTTGGGTAGTCTCTGTTTGAATTATACTTCAGTTTTGTTTTTTTATGTCAGTTTCATGACTCCAATGTGATGTATGGTTCATGATCTTATGGAAATTGGGTGATTTTCTTAATTCTCACATTCTTCTTCTACTGATTTTGTGTAATTCGGTGATGGGTATCACTTGTTAGACTCCATTGATGTTAGCTGCAATGCATGGGAAGATCTCTTGTGTACAAAAGCTCATTGAAGCTGGGGCTAATGTATGTCAATTTCTTTCCTTTTACATACCTCAAAAAACAAATGCATGTATCTGTTTTCAAGATCATTGTTTCGAAGTCAACAATGGTGATGATACTGTTAACAATTTGTCAGATTTTGATGTTTGATTCACTGAATGGAAGAACATGTTTGCACTATGCTGCTTTCTATGGCCACTCTGATTGTCTTCAAACCATTCTTTTAGCTGCCATGACCTCCCACATTGCAGTTTCTTGGTAGACTTTTCCTATTCCCTTTTAAATGAATACAAATTACTTTCTTTTACATGTAAATCAACGAACTAGTGAAGTATGACATTAAAATTAATCATAATTTAAAATGGGTTTAAAGGGGATTTTCAAGATTTGTGAATATAAGAGATGGTAAAGGAGCAACTCCATTACACTTAGCTTCACGTCAACAACACCCTGATTGTGTTCATATACTTTTAGATAATGGAGCTCTTGTTTGTGCCTCTACTGGTGGATATAGGTAAACATTTCTTCTCAAATTTCTGATTTTCAAGATTTTTTTTTTAAAATGAAAATCAATATTGATTTACAGCTTCCCTGGTAGCACTCCACTTCATTTAGCCGCAAGAGGGGGTTCAATCGATTGTATCAGAGAATTATTGGCATGGGGTGCATATAGACTTCAACAAGATTCATCTGGGTAACACTTTCTTCAAAATCATTTGCAATTCGTTAATCTTTTCAGCAAAAAGCTTCGATTTTTATCATCTTTTTCGACCTCAAAACTTAATTTGTTAACCTTTGTCGCTAAATGCAGAAGAATTCCATACATGGTTGCTTTAAAGCATAAGAACGAGGCATGTGCAGCATTGCTAAACCCTTCATCAGCAGAGCCTCTAGTGTGGCCTTCACCATTGAAATTCATTAGTGAGCTTCATCAAGATGCAAAAGCCTTGTTAAAACAGGCTCTAATGGAGGCCAATAGGGAGAGGGAGAAAACAGTCTTGAAGGGCACCAGTCATTGGGTGGCATCTCCATCACATTATGATTCCGATGGTATAGATGACAATATCTCTGAGGTAAGCTCAAACATGTTGTTTATTGATCATTTCAAAAAATTATTTAGCTTCTAGGATTTTCATGTGCGAAACCTAATTTTAGTTTTTAATTTCAGGTAAGTGAAACTGAGCTATGTTGTATATGCTTTGATCAAGTATGCACAATAGAGGTTCAAGATTGTGGGCATCAAATGTGTGCTCAATGCACCCTCGCTTTGTGCTGCCACAACAAGCAAAATCCATCAACTCCGCCAGTCTGCCCCTTTTGCCGGAGCAAAATTGTGCGGTTGGTGGCGGTGGAAATTAAAGCCGCCCATCAAAAGGCTTGGAAATCAAGAATGCCTACAAATTGCATTGAGGAAAGCTGTGGGCTATCAGCTGTATCGTCATTTGGGAAAGCTAGGAGCCATGGCTCAGCTAGGATTGATCAATGCATTGATAAAACATGAAAAATGTCAAATTTATGTGTTACCAACATTTTGGTTGAATATAAAGATCTGTGCCTTATTGGGTATATGTATAAAGGATCTCTTTATTGTGTAATTTTCTTGTGGGGTAATCAGCAAACCAAAGGGTAATTTTCTTGTTAGTAAGTTCAAACTGTTCAAGTGTCATTAATGTTGATGTTGCATTACTAAAGATCATTTCAACCCAATATAAAAAAAAGTGTTTGTAAATTTTAGTGTACATTATATTGTGTTTATATGTGTATCTTGTATAGCCCAGTGGCCAGTATAGTAGTCCGGTAGATTAAGCCCATATACGCTTTGTAACATTATTTATTTTGATGAATGTATAAATACAGGTAAATCCCTTTGAAGGAAGAAATAAGAGAATAATTATCTACAAGATACAATATTAAATGTTATAAATAATTAAATATATTATGCTAATACACATCTTTCTTAAAATGCATAAAATACATAAGACTATTGGTTTTAATAAAATACTTGTTCTTAAACAAATAATAATCTAAAACAAGAATTTTGAATAACATTGTTTAATTTTAAATATTATGAGAACGATTGTTGTATAAAGCAAGATCCGATGTATCATGGTCAATGTGTCTCTGGCAAGATTTAATAAATGATAAAGTGATTTTAGATTTTAGAAATCAAACACCAACATCAAATTTATATGCTACATTTATTCATCACTACGTACTAGACCAATTTGGCTACCGTCATTTTTATAATATTTTTATACAAGTCTTGTTTTTATTTGTGTTGAAGGTCATCTTTTTATTTTTATTATTTTTTTTTATCAAAAGACTTTATTCAATTAAATATATAGATGATATAGACCCATATATATGTGATGGATTAGAAGTTAAAACGACCAGATATCATACATGTGATATGACAAAATCCCATCATTAATTCATGTGAATACACTTTTTAACTTAGATTCATGCGGATACACTTTTTAACTTTATTAAATTAGATTTAGATGTTAAGTGACATTTTATATGCATATAATCATATTAAACAAGACAATTATTTCTACGTGCATTAAAACATTGGTTGTTCACAAAATGAACCAAACAAATTAAACCCCATTATGGGTAGCAAATATGACAAATTCTTCACAAATGCACCCAACATAATTAATCTCCAGCTGCAACAAAGATAGGAAAGAAAACTAAGTTTCAAAAACATGGAGGTCTCAATCTTCTACCCTCCTTCCTTCCATTAGAGTCCAAACCCGAACAAGGGCTTGACTGGGTTGGAGGCAGAATTCGTCCATCCACAAACAACGAATTTGATAGCTCCCCAAAAGGTTGAGCCAACGCAAGCTCATCAGGTCCATATATCAATGGACCATGCTCATGACCTCGTCTATGCTCCTGAGCAACTCTTCTTTCTACTTCTAGTAGTCTTCCAAGGGGTACAGTGTTGTTTCTAGCGATATCAACATCAATGTCTTTTCGGCATAAACAAAAATTGAAACACCCAAGTTTTGATTTGAGGTTTGATCTTTCGTTGTTCCCTAAAGTTATGGTTTCTGAAGTTCTCCTACTTCTTAAAGATCTTCTTGAGAGCTCTACAATGCTTGAAACACCCAAAAGATTTCCTAATGTGATGCTCTTGTCATGAAAGAAAGACCCTGTTGACTAGATACAACCAATAACAATCTCAAAATAAGGTCACAATATTTTTAACTTGATTTTGGGTCAAATCCAATAATGTAATGCTATATATAACCATTTGCAAATGTAATGGAAGTTGTATACTGATATAGTCATATAGGTTTGTTGTAAAAGATGCCTTGCTAGCCTTATTCTGGTATACCAAACATACCCATATAAGGGATGACAGTGACATGTGAAGGGCACAAGCTTCTTTCGGGGTCAGAAATGTCATTTTAAATGTCATATAGATTCACTAGTTTCAAGGAAAAGCAATTGATCATCTACTACCAAGGGCAGAAATTTGGTGTTATCTTCCATATGTCTTTATATACGTCTTATTCCAAAAGAAGTTTGGACTGAATGAGACAACTAGAGATACGAAACAAGAAATGGCTGATGAATCATGTACTAATTTTTAAGAACTCTTGTGACTTCAAGATTCTCATCTTTTATTCTTTTATACATGGTTCTCTCTCTCTCTCTCTCTCTCTCTCTCTCTCTATATATATATATATATATATATATATATATATATATATATATATATATATATATATATATATATATATATATATATATATATATATATATTAACTCATTAATTTTTAGATTGAAATGTTATATGAAATGTTTTTAGTGTCATGAAAATTACACTCTATTTTATATATTTAACTATTTTAGCCTTTTTAGAAAAATAGGAAAAATGGGAGAGAGTTAACTTTATAACCATTATATATATTTGTAGTTTTTTTTCAAGCTAAAGACATCTATAATATATTAAACTTAGCAGAATACATTGCAATGTGATGACATCTTACAATAATATCTATCTAGGTTTGCAAACTCATTCAATTTTTCCATTAATCTTTCCATTATGAAAGCTATAAGATTTACAATATAGATCCTTATGTGTTTTTCAAGCATTTTAAAAATTGGAAAGAGATTATGATTTACGATAAATCTCCAAATATGTTTGTCGTGTTACCGGTTCAATAAAAAATGCAAATTTAGGAAGTACATTCATTGTTTACCGCTATGTTATGCGTGAAAACGAGATACAAAATTAAAGTAATGCTAAATCTATGTCAAAAAGGCAAATTCTTATATTACAACATTTATCATGTTGTTGTATCATTTGCTTCTGAGTTCGTCCAACCTCAGAAAGCGTAGGTATCCAATATAAGACTATATTTAGGTACCAACATGATGAAACAAATCACTGACTCTAGACGTTTCTTGATCCTGAAAAATCATGACCTTTTCGACTCAATGGAGGAAGTTGGATCCAAAATTAGATTATTCTAGCAAGTTTTAACCACTTCATCACGGGTGACAGGCAATGGATTAATAAATAAAAGAAAATAACGCAATAAACATTGAACACAAACACAAATCAAACCTGTGTATCTACATCTGAAGAAGAATCTGAGGTTAATGCAGGAGAGCCACTGAGCAAAGTGTTGCATGAGATTGATCCTGAGAAGTCATAGTCTCTTGGTCTCATATTCAAAGGCCGCAGTCCTAAAGGCCACCCCCCTTCTTCCTGCATTCAACTCAAAATGAAGAACAAAAAAAAAAAAACGCTAAATGTGTATCGTCAGTAACAGTGGCGATAAGAGATACCTGTTGAGCCATGTAGAAGCCGAAAGTGGTTTATCGGAGCTGATGAAATATGGTAACTAGGTGTAGTTCAATCAAAGAGAAAAGTGTCATATCATATCAGTTAGAGGTGTTCTTTTATTTAAATAAATACAATGAGATTTTGATGTTTTGGGGATGAACAGATGGGTGTTATATGGCTTCAAAGAGTAAAAAGACTGAAGCATGATGGGGTCAAAAAGAATGGTGTCGAGATGGGACATGTCTTATTATTATATCAATTCAAAACACCCTTTTCCCATTTGTTGTCTTGCTTTTATTCTAGGGTATTTTATTGTTTAAGGAAAAGAATAAGTATATCACCTGCTCTTCTTAGTCTATTTATAACTGGAATATAACCTTTTTTGAGACTTAAACCATCAATAAAGGGCAATAAAGCCGGGTGCAATGAAATTTGTACAATCTAGACATTATAATTGTCTTATTTTTTTTTAATTATTTGAAATTACCTTTTTTGTTGTACATATATACCCTTAAAACTTGCTAGTTTAAAACCTGATGCGTGGTCAAACTTTATAATGATTTGTGTACAAGGAAAGATTATTGACTCATTACATGTTGAAAATTGTAGGTTTAGGTAAGGTGTGCAACATCAAATTAGGTTTGATATAATAGTTTGAACCAAACTATTGTAGTGGCAGTTGGATATATATATATATATATATATATATATATATATATATATATATATATATATATATATATATATATATATATATATATATATATATATATATATTCAAATGTTTTTTACAAGTTTTGTGTGCATGTATGAGCCAATAGGAATTTAGGAATAATTAAATAATTAAAAATGGTTATAAGGGTAATTATGTAACTTTAGCATGATAATTAAAATAAAATCTCTTAATTCATGGAAATTACCATAAAAATATATTTGACCAATTATTTAACCCTAGCCTCTCATATGATACGTATTATATCTTTGCCTCCTCCCATTTTCTTTTCTTATTGACGAATGAAGAAGAAGCGGTGGATCTGCAAGTCTGTTTCTCCATTCCGTTGACAAGATGAAGATGTTATTCTCGGCGACTCCATCTCCAATCGAAGCTAGCTTCTACCTCCAATAGTTGGTCAAAGAGATTTCTACAATTTAATTTACCAGAATTGCAATTCCATTCCATAGAAAACAGGTTTTTTTCTTCGTTCTTCCAACTAGCCAATTTCTACAATTTCAACTTTTAGTTTTAGATTTATATAACGGTGTTTGAAATATCTTGTTGTTCATATGAATTTGATGTTGATGGTTCTGAATTGGATTTTTTTTTTCATTCATGATTCATAGAAAATATGGTGATTTAGGAAGCGCCCTTAAAGTGTTTGATGAAATGCCAAAGAGAAATATTTTGTATTCATGGTTAGTGATGAAATGTTTATTATTGTTCATATAATCTCCAAAGGTAAACAAAATCAAAATAGAGAATTATGTTATTATATCATACTTTAAATTTAGAATAACTCTCATTTTCTTTCAATATTGAAAGAGAGGAAATCATTTTTCGATTATGAAAAATATCAGGTGCTGGAAATCACATAAGAATATTCTGTAGAATAATTATTGGATGCTTATTCTTATCTTAATTTTTTTTCATTCTTTAAGAATAATTATTTCATTCTTTAAGAATATTCTGTAGAGAGTATTATCATCTTAGAAATAACATATGAATGATTCTTCCAGAATTGTATTTATGATATAATCACATAAGAATGATTCTACAAGGGTTGTATTGCAATTGGCTGATGTTTTAACATGATTTTTGTTTCTTATGTTTTTTAGATGTTTCAAGTTTTACCTAGGGATCACTTACCATCCTCGAGTTTATATCCTTTTGCAGCTCCTTGTATAAAATCATTCTCATGCAATACAATTCTGACAGAATGCCAATTTCATAAAATGTGAATCTCATAGAATGCTAGATATTTTGAAGTAGCTTAGAGGTTAAACATACACAAGACATCTAGGAATGAAACAAGAAAGTGAATGAGGATTCTTTGAAGAATGCCGATATTTTTTTTGCAAGAGATTTCAAGAATGAATGTAATTTATGTTCATAGCATAGTTGTATTCTTTAAGAATGAATGCAATTACTTATTCTAAAGTATTAAACTTCGTCTTATATAAAATTTGGATTCATTAAAAATTATTGGTCTTGATAATATGTGTTTATAATATTATGTTCATAGTTGTATACCATTCTGACAGAATTACAGAATATCATTCTAACAAAATGACATTCTGATAGAATAAAATCAGTTTATACTTACAAATTACGTTTGAAATTGAATTAATTTGAAAAAAATCAGATTTTTTAAATCAAAATCATTAATTATCTCATAAATCTTGATTTTTCCTTTTTTAAATTTGTCTCAAATGACTAAAATGCCCTTATGCTGAAATTTGTGTGATTATATGATACATGTTACCCTATTGTAATATCGTAAACCCTCAGATCATGACCTTTGATTCTATTCCATCCGGTGGTCTAGATCTGTGCATTCTTGCACATAATAGTTAGTAAAAATAAAATAACTTAAGCATATATATATATATATATATATATATATATATATATATATATATATATATATATATATATATAAAGAGAGAGAGAGAGAGAGAGAGGTAAAGATTCAAATGAGAACCAAAAAAGATTAAGAACTGTATGAACCATTAATTAGATCTATCTTTTCAAATGATAAATTATTTCAAACTCTTCCACCATTTTTGAAGAACACACATTCCTTATTACCACTACCACCTACCACCGCCGGTGCCACTGTCGCTGGCTGCTTAACCTTCGCCGGAATGTCAAGTCAATCATGTTTTTTTCTTTTCAGATCTGAAACCACCACAAAAAACGACATCACCAAGGTGTTTCCGCTTCAGATCTACCGTCCACCGCCTGTCATCTCCGACGACATAATTCCGATGACTTTTTTTGTGTTTTTTGCTCAGATCTAACCAGATCTGAATGATTCTAGTGATTTTTTCTCATTTCTGATCGTGTTCCTAGTCTAGATCTTTCGAGATGTGGTCAGATCTAGAACCTCCACCTACTGATATGCCATCAGTTTTGCCTCCACCTTCGGATCTAACATTTTATGTCACTGAAACACTAGATCTACCATTAGACCTTACATACCATTGTCTAGATCTACAAGCTCTGGTCCAGAGTTAGGATTTCTACCACCACCGATGTCCATATCTGTAAGGTCCGACAATATTGAAAGAGTTCAGATGAGATTTGGTGTCATGTTCTTGAGATTACACATTTGATTTTGTGTTCTTCATCTCAGACCTATGAAATTTGGTTGTTTTTTTTCCTCTGAAGATATGCATCTGTTTTTTCCGTCAAACCACCACCGTCAAACCTCTCCGGAGAAAACAAACAACATCACCAGACTTCAGAGATGATGAAAATCTTATACATTTGGTCAGATATAATATTTTATGGTGATTATGGATCTGATGTATCTAGTGCGCACAAAGTGTTTGATGAAATGTCTCAATGAAATATGGTAAGTCAAGTCATTAAGTTATGAATATGTGTTTTCTATGTATTAATTTGTCTAAGTTATTCAAACTATGAATGTGTATTTTTTGATGTATTAAGTGTTAAATTAGTGTCTAAAATATTGAATTAAGTTTTGAATTAGTGTTTGAAATGTTGTATTAAACTATGAATTCTAATTTTTTTTTATCCAGATCTGATTTTAAAGGGAAATATATTGGCGATGTTTGCATCGATGGTTGGTGGTGGTGATGGTTGATTGCAGTGTACGATAGTTGACAGTGTTGATACTGGTGGTGGTGATAGAGTAAGCATCTTCTTCATTGGTTTCAGATAAGTTATTATCTTTTATGATTCATATATATTTCTTTTATATTTGCTTTTGAAATATGATATAATTTATTTATGTATTAAACTGTGAATGAGTTTTTTAATACATTGAAATATGAGATTATACTTGTAAATGAGTTGTGAATGTATTGTATAAAATTGTGAATTTTATGTATTACGTTGAAATTTTATTCATGACTTAATATATTAAATTCACAATTTAATACATAGAAATATCTACATGTATTAACATATAAATATAAGTTTTAATTTGAAAATATGGTTTCAAATATAAAAAAAATGTCTTAAATTTTGAATTTGTTATATTAAACTATGAATTTTGTATACTAACATGTGAATTGTGTATTATATTGTTAATTTTATTCACGACTTAATATATTAAATTCACAATTTATTACATAGAAATGCCTCCATATATTAACGTATAAATATAAGTTTTAATTTGAAAATATGGTTGTAAATATAATTTGTTTTTGTCTTAAATTGTGAATTTATTATATTAAGCTATGAATTTTGTATATTAAACTGTGAATTATGTATTATGTTATGAATTTTATTCACGATTTTATATATTAAATTCACAATTTAATACATAGAAATATCTTCATATATTAACGTATAAATATAAGTTTTAATTTGTAAATATGCCTGTAAATACAATTTTTTTGTCTTAAATTGTGAATTTATTATATTAAGTTGTAAATTTTATATACTAAACTGTGAATTATCCGTATTAAGAGTTTCAAATTGATATTATGGTTATGAATTTATATTTTTGTATTAAACTGTAAATTTATTGTAATGAGCTGTGAAATTTATGTATTAAGTTGTGATTTTTCTATATTAAACTTTGAATTAACTACATTAAGCTGTGAATATTTATTTAAGTTGTTAAATTGACTACATTAAATTGTGAATTTTTTATACTAAACTGTGATTTTTGTGTTTAAAAATATGAATTGACTGCATTAAACTATGAATTTTTTATAATTTTTGTTAAAATATGAATGATTTATGTATAAATTTTTGTGTTAATTTTCTTATGAACATATATATATATATATATATATATATATATATATATATATATATATATATAATAAATTTGTAAGAATCCACTAGTTTTTATAATTGTTTGGCGTTAAATTCAAAACGTGTGAATTAATAGGCTTAATTAGACTGTGAATGTAGTATTTAAGTTGTTAATGTATGACTTTATTTACAGATCTGATTTGAAGAAATGACAGCTAGTATGTTGATACAAGTGGTTGGTGGTAGCATGTGGTGGTAGAGTTTGAGTTTTTGACTTGTTTGAATTAATGAATTATTGTAAAACCGTTTCTATTAAGTTGTGAATTTTTTGCATTAAACTGTGAATGGATTGTGTAAATCTGTATTTTATATAAAGTTTTGTGTTAAAATATGAAAGCATAAACTGCTGAAAATATTAGACTGTAAAAATTATAAGTTTGCTCTTTTTGTACCAAAAACACAAAAAATTAGGATTTTAACATGTTTAATAAGAGTATCTAGTAAATATTTACTAATTAATTGGGGTTCTTAGGGTTCTTAATCTTTTATGGTTCTCATTTGAAACACTCCCTATATATGTGGATAATTCAAATAAAAACAGTAAATAGTGTGAGAACGTAAAAACACTATTTTTATGTTATTATTCTTCAATAAATTTTGTAATCTCAACTTTATGTCATTATTCAGCAATGAATAAATGCATAGTCACAGGTTAGAACTAAAATTAGAGTTTACTACAAAAATACACATACATAAATTTATAATAGAATAATAACATTCTAATAAATATATGAACAATCAAACGATTATTTCAACAATACAAATATACAACATTCGTTACAGAATAATAATATAAACATAGTGTTTTTACCTTCTCACACTATTTACTGTTTTATTTGAACTTACTTATATATATATATATATATATATATATATATATATATATATATATATATATATATATATATATATATGTTTCAGTTCCGGTGAAGACTATTTTTTCGGTGAGGAAACCTTTAAAAAAAATTTAAAAAAATACAAATTATAAAATCGAGCATAGTATTATATCCGGGAGAAAAAAAAATTGGACAAAAAATTTTGCATCATTAAAACTGAATCATGGATCATAAAAGTTGAATCCTGAATCATAAAAATGATCAGTGCTTCAACTTTAATGATCTATTTTTTTTTTTCGCAATTTCTTTTCTCTCCGATATAATACTATGTTCGATTTTATGAATTGTATTTTTTAAAGTATCCTCACGAGTTCTCACTTTAAAAAGAGTGTTCACCCGGTCTTATATTTCTTTCTCCCTCTCTCTCTCTCTCTCTCTTTATCTCTCTCTCTCTCTCTGTATATATATATATATATATATATATATATATATATATATATATATATATATATATATATATATATATATAAGTTCAATTGATAAAATAAAAAGATTAAAAATGAGAGAATCATTTTCATACAATTATTTGCTTTTTCCATAAAACTCTCTATCGTACCAGCGGAAAGAGAAATAAAATGCACTTATATTTTTCAAAGTTGTAATATGATTCCTTAAACTATGTTAATTATTACATTTCATATATATATATATATATATATATATATATATATATATATATATATATATATATATATATATATATATATATATATATATATATATATATATATATATATATATATATATATATATATAAACAACTTTTTTTTGTCTTTTTTTTTAATTTTTTTTTATCAAGCTAGTTTTATCAAAAATTGATTTTTAAATATAACAAAATTCATAATTTTGTATTCTCTATAAATAGACTTTCATATTGATATAGTTTTAATATATATATATATATATATATATATATATATATATATATATATATATATATATATATATAAATATATAGTTCCAGCTCTCATTATCCATAAGTTAATAATAGTGCATCGGATTTTTATTACAATACATTCGTTATTCACTTATGAATAAAACGTATACTTAATTATTTTACAGTTGAAGTATCATTAATATACGAATATAACATACAATAAAGTTTTCTCTCACCTAAAATATATTTTTATTAATATTTAAATTAAAGTTACATGAATTTTTTTATGAATAAACCGTTTAAATATCATTCATATATGAATAATCACATGTTATAGTTATATATGAATAAAATGTGTATTAGCTCTCTTTACATGTCATATTTATATGTGAATAAAACATTTATCAGAATTTTGTTACAATTCATTTGTTATTCATGTATGAATAAGTAGTTTGAATTTTCAAAACACGTCGTTTTTTATTAACATACTACTTATTTATATATGAATAACAAATAAACTATAGCAACAACTTGATAAAAGTTTTATTAACATATGAATATAGCATATGACGAGATAATATACATTTTATTCATATATGAATAGAACATTGATGTAACATTCGGATTCCCAGGTATAATATTTTATTCTTTTATTTTTGGAAGTTGTGAGGAGACTCGGGGAGTTGGTGTTTAAACTCGCCGAGTATGGTCGTGGATTCGTATCCGGGTTCATAACCGGACTCGGTGAGTTCATGGGTGGACTCGGCGAGTCCACGCTGTTTAATGAAACCCTAATTTCCTGGGTTTGGGACCTATTTAAAGGCCCTTAAGGCCGTCATTTGCGGCTACCAAACCCCAGAGAGAAACCCTAAGAGATCTCGAGCATTTGTGAGGGAGGAGAGGCCATTTTTAATCCTTTTGTTGGTGGATTTGCAAAAAGGAAGTGACCAAGGCAAGAGGAGGCTAAAGGAGGTGCGATTTTGGTGACTTCTAAGTTCATGGAGCTCATATTGAGGTATTTGTTTGAACCCTCTTCAGTTTTGGTGTTGAATCTTAGTGTTAGGGTTTTTTTAACCCCTTTAGAGGATGGATAAGTGGAGCATTTGGTCCCTTCTCGAGTCTATGCTTTGGATCTAGACCCAAAGAGGTCCAGAGACCTTTCCCCTTGGAGCTTTATGGGTCATTTTGGGAGCCATAAGCTTGGGATGTCATTTTTGGGGCTAAATCACCAAGTTAGACCATTTAGATGTTATATGAGTGTCAAGGTCTGAACTTTACGTGATTATCATGCTTGGGAAGGCCAAATCTATGAATTTAAGGAACAGATCTGACCTCAGGAGGTCTGTGGAGTTTGTGCATGGCATGAACTCGCCGAGTCCGAAGATCAGACTCGGCGAGTAGGATGAAGGTTACCCGTATATCACTAAGCGAGTAGACTTGCTGAGTTGGGGAAATAACTCGGTGAGTCAGGGAAAGTTAGGGGGACTGGAGTTCAAGGCGGAACTTGCCGAGTTGTACTTGAGACTCGGCGAGTTGAGTCGGGGTGGCCCCACGATTCATGCCAGGTGTGACTCGTCGAGTAAGGGGAAGGACTTGACGTGCCAAGAAAAAGGACGAAGAGAGTCAGTGGACACGTGTAGACTCGCCGAGTCGCCTTAGTGCACTCGACGAGTCGGGTCAATGTTTGACCGTTGAGTTTTGTTGACTTTTAGGGTTTGGTCAACAGTGAGGCCCTTAAGCCAAGAGAGGGGTAAAATGGTCTTTTATCCTTCTGAGGGTGTTAAGAAAGGTGAGTATAGTTATATTTACAAGAGTATTTACTTTATGTGATTAGGCGGAGGCTAGATCACATTTCTATGGAGTCAGAGACTTACCGAGACACCTGAGGTGAGTCTTCTCACTATATGTTACCTAGAGTGGTATTATGTGTTGACCAGAGGGTCTTATGTGTTATGTATGAGATTATGTGCTATGTGATATATGTATGTTGTATGATGTTAT
This sequence comes from Lactuca sativa, assembly GCF_002870075.4. NCBI lineage: Eukaryota > Viridiplantae > Streptophyta > Magnoliopsida > Asterales > Asteraceae > Lactuca > Lactuca sativa. The sequence continues at coordinate 114,563,907 of NC_056630.2, read as the reverse complement.
AGACCGGACCGGAGGGTCCAACGAGCTATGACCGGACCAGAGGGTCTAACGAGCTACGGGACTGGAGGGTCCCGCTGAGACACATCGACCAGAGGGTCATATCATAGCCTCGAGTGGCGTATGTATTGTATGTGGTATTTTGGGGAACTCACTAAGCATTTATGCTTAGAGTTGTTGTGTTATGTGTTTCAGGTACCAGCGAGGGCCGTGGGAAGGTGCTGACGTGACTCGTACACACTCGAGAGAGAGTTTGATTTTATGATCTTGGGATATGTTGTGTTTCAAAAACTAAATATTGGAAATATTTGAAAATGTTTTTATGTGAACTTGGTTGATGAAAAATGAAAATTTTGTTTTGAAATTTACGTTGTTACAAGTTGGTATCAGAGCCTTGGTTTGAGGGATTTAGATGCATCTTCGGGCGTATCTGAACTCAAATTGAGGATTTGAGGAAAATTTTGATAATGAAGTAAAATTTTTGAAAAGAGTAAAAAGAGTTTTGAAACAAACAAAGCAGAGCCGTGTGTACGATCAGCCAACGCCCGAACGGTGAATCCCCAAAAGTACCCTTACATTATGTGTTATGAGATATGTTATGTTACATTATGCAAGAGTAGGCTAGGTATACATATTAGGACTAGAGTGGCCTGATTTGTGATGCATTAGCCTAGGAGATTTCTGCTGCTGAGATGCTTTGAGAGCGAGTAGATAGCAGTTAGGAGCTCATGAGAGGCCTATCGGAGGGTAGCCAATACATAATGAGAGTAGAGTACTTGTAATCCAGGATCCAAGGAGGAGGACTTGGAGTGAATGTTGATGTGGTGTGGTCAGTAGTATTGGGCCCGTACTACTGAAGACACCGGATCAGTGGGCATTCCAAGTAAGAATCTTTTGGACAACGGAGGACGAGTAGGATTGCGTCATCGAGTATGAGTATGCTCGATCGAGTCTCTGATAATTATTGTTGTATTTCAGAGGCTTCATGGTTGGGACTCGACACACACGAGAGAGCAGTGATGTCAGCGACGAGGAGATCTGTTGATTGATTCATGAGGAGGTGGTTGCTGCCATCCGGGCTGAGATTCCTGAGATGTTTGGGGACATCAAGACTACGTTGATTGAGAATTTTGATGAGAGGTATGCAACGCTGACTGAGGCCGTGGCAGCTGCAGCTACTGCTGCTGTTGTTGCTGCCAGACCTCACGGAGGTGAATCATTGTTGTTTCGGGAGTTCAGCAACATGAAGCCACCAGAGTTCGATGGGATGTAAGACTCGATTGCCGCGAGGAGATGGATCTCTAACATCGAGGGATGTTTCTATACGTGTTCTTGTCTAGAGCACTTGAGGGTACGGTTCGCTCTGAACCAGCTCCGCTTGGGAGCGAAGGATTGGTGGCAGTTCGTGACGACGAACTTCACTTTGGCGGAGATTTCTGAGATGACCTGGGAGAGGTTCACCGTTATGTTTAGAGACGAGTATGTTCCCCCGGTGGAGAGAGAACGGTTGATTCAGGAGTTCTTGACCCTCAAGCAGGGTACTGATTCCGTGGCAGTGATCACCAGGAAGTTTCATGAGAGGGCGATGTTTTGCCCTAAGCAGGTGTCTTCTGAGCAGGCTCGTATGAGCCATTATCTGAGTGTGCTGAGTAGAGATATTCAGGAGTTCGTGGCAAACTTGACTTACCGGACATTTGCTGAGCTCCAGGCAAATGCCCGGAAGAGGGAGATTGAGTTGGAGACTCGGGCCAGGGAGGAGGCCGAGTCACAAAGGGCGGATCGGCGACCGACTTAGTCTCAGCCGGCAGTCAAGCGGGCTAGACCCGCTGATTCGAGATCTGGAGGTGCGAAGGGTCGCACCTGTGGGAAGTGCGGCAAGAGCCACGAGGGATCGTGCAGGGCTGGAGTATGCTACAAGTGCGGGAAGGAGGGGCATATCGCGAGGGATTGCCCCAAGGGATTTTCGGTTTGCTTTCATTGCAACCAGACCGGCCATCGAAAGGACGAGTGCCCTCAGCTACTTCAGGGGTCAGGGCAGGGATCTGCGCTTGCTACTAGGGCTACCGAGGTTCGGCCGGTGATGGCCGGGGCCCCGAAGGCTCGTGGGAGAGCATTTCAGTTGACTGCAGAGGAGGTCCGCGCGGCGCCCGATGTTGTGGCTGGTATATATTCTATATTCATCTTTTATTTGAGTTGAGTTTTTATGCTTATATGATGATGTGCGTAGGTACTTTTCTTGTGAATTATGTGCCTGCTTTGGTATTATTTGACTCGGGTGCGAGTCGGTCGTTTGTTTCCGTAGCATTTAGTCAGCACATTAGTATCCGTCGAGAGGCGTTGGATCAACCTCTGCGAGTTTCCATAGCTGATGAGCGAGCAGTGTATGCTTCAGATGTGATTCGAGGATGTGTCCTTGAGATCTTCGGTGTGGAGTTTCCGATAGATCTAGTTCCGATTGCGATGGGGGACGTGTGTGTTATAGTGGGCATGGATTGGCTGAGCCGATATGGAGCTGTGATAGACTGCGAGCGTCAATTGGTGACGATTCGAGACCCTAGTGGGGGAGTTCTTACGATGTACGGCGAGGGTACACGTACAAGATCAGAATTTTGTTCAGCCGCCATAGCGAGACAGAGTCTACAACAGGGTTGTAGGGGATTTGTGGCATATGTGATGGATGCGAGGGTTGTTTTAGAGAGACCGAAGTCAGTTGATGAGGTTCCGATAGTGCGTGAGTTTCCGGATGTGCTTCCTTAGGAGTTGTCGGGTGTGCCTCCGGAGAGGCAAGTAGAGTTCGGTATTGAATTGATTCCGGGAGCTGCGCCTATCGCCAAGGCGCCTTATCGCTTTGCGCCTCAAGAAATGCAGGAGTTATCCTCGCAGCTCCAGGAGCTGCTAGGAAAGGGATTTATTAGGCCGAGCAGTTCGCCATGGGGGGTGCCTATCCTTTTTGTCAAGAAGAAGGATGGTTCACACCGGATGTGCATTGATTACTGGGAGTTGAACAAGCTAACGGTCAAGAACTGTTACCCGTTGCCGAGGATTGATGATTTGTTCGATCAGTTGCAGGGAGCATCTTGGTTCTCCAAGATCGATTTGAGGTCTGGGTATCATCAGGTGAGGGTTCGAGATGAGGACGTCCAGAAGACAGCATTCCAGACTCGTTATGGGCATACAAATTCGTGGTGATGCCTTTCGGACTCACCAACGCACCGACGGTGTTCATGGATCTCATGAACAGAGTGTGCAGACCGATGTTGGATCGCTCAGTGATCGTGTTCATCGACGACATTTTGGTGTATTCGAGATCCAGAGAGCATCATGAGGAGCATTTGAGGGAGATCCTCAGAGTTCTGAAATCGGAGAGGCTTTATGCCAAGTTCTCCAAATGTGAGTTCTGGTTACGAGAAGTTCAGTGTTTGGGGCATCTCGTGAACTAGAATGGGATATTGGTCGATCCGGCCAAGATTGAGGCGGTCATGAGGTGGGAGGTGCTGAGATCACCCATCGAGATTAGGAGCTTTCTGGGTTTGGCCGGCTATTATCAGAGATTTATTAAGGATTTCTCCGAGATCGTCGTGCCACTCACCAAGTTGACCCGGAAGGGTGCTGCGTTTTCTTGGGGTCCGGAGTAGCAGACCTCGTTCGAGACACTTCGCCAAAAATTATGCGAAGCCCCAGTATTAGCCTTTCCGAAAGGGATGGAGGATTTTGTGGTATATTGTGATGCATCGATATCCAGATTGGGAGCGGGGCTTATGCAGAGGGGTCATGTGATAACATATGCATCGAGGCAGCTTAAGCCTCATGAGTCGAAGTATCCCACTACTAATTTGGAATTAGGAGCGGTAGTGTTCGCCCTCAAGATCTGGCGACATTATCTGTATGGGGTTCGGTGTACGATATACACGGACCACAAGAGCTTGAAGTATTTGATGGATCAGCCCAACCTGAATATGCGCCAGAGGAGGTGGTTGGATGTGGTCAAGGATTATGATTGTGAGATTCTGTACCACCCGGGCAAGGCTAATGTTGTAGCCGATGCACTGAGTCGTAGGGCGGAGGGTGCCCCGATACGAGATGTTTGTTTGAGATTGACAGTGATGACCCCGGTGTTGGACGCTATTCGTGGGGCCCAGACTGAGGCTGTGAGGCCATAAATCCAGAAGAGAGAGCGAGTTGTTGGGCTGTATCGGAATTCGTTACCGATAGCCGAGGGCTTATGACATTTCAGGGTCGGATATGGGTACCGTCTGTGGGTGGAACGCGTACCATTTTGATGGAAGAGGCTCATCGATCGAAGTTCTCGATCCATCCCGGGGCCACTAAGATGTATTTGGACCTAAAAAGGGAATATTGGTGGCCCTGTATGAAGAGGGATGTCGCATGGTTTGTAGAGAGATGCTTGACCTGTCGCAAGGTTAAGGCCGAGCACCAGCGTCCACATGGTAAGTTGCAACCGTTAGAGATTCCCGAGTGGAAATGGGAACAGATTACCATGGACTTCATCACCAAATTGCCAAGGACTACGAGGGGTGTCGATGCAATTTGGGTGATTGTGGACAGGTTGACGAAGAGTGCTCACTTCCTGGCCATCAATGAGAGCTCTTCCGTGGAGAGGTTGGAGGAGATGTACATGCGAGAGGTGGTATCGCAGGATGGAGTGCCGATATCGATTGTCTCGGATCGAGATGTACGTTTCACTTCCAGATTCTGGAAGAAGTTTCATGAGGAATTGGGTACGAAACTGCATTTTAGTACCGCATACCACCCACAAACTGACGGACAGAGTGAACGGACGATCCAGACGCTCGAGGACATGCTCTGGGCATGTGTGTTAGATTTTGGTGGGAGTTGTGACACGTATTTTCCCTTGGCAGAGTTTTCTTACAACAACAGCCATCATTCGAGCATTGGCATGCCGCCATTTCAGCTGTTGTATGGGAGGAGGTGTCGGACCCCCATTTGCTGGGGAGAAGTAGGACAGCGTGTGATGGGTAGTACTGAGATTGTGCTTCAGACGACAGAGCAGATTCAGTAGGTCAGACAGAGGTTGTTGACCGCTTAGAGTCGTCAGAAGAGTTATGCGGACAGACGCCGGTCCGAGCTCGAGTTTCAGGTCAGCGACTTCGTGCTCCTGAAGATCTCTCCTTGGAAAGGAGTGATTCGATTAAGGAAGAGGGGCAAGTTGGGGCCCCGATATATTGGTCCTTTCAGAGTGATCGCGAGGGTAGGCAGGGTAGCCTATCGTTTGGAGTTACTAGCAGAGTTGGGGCAGATTCATGACACTTTCCACGTGTCGCAGCAACGAAATTGTATAGCCGACGAGTCGGCAGTGGTGCCATTAGAAGATATACAGGTGGATGCGAGTCTAAATTATGTTGAGAGACCGGTGGAGATTAGGGATCGGAAGATCAAGGTTCTGAGGAACAAGGAGGTGCCTCTGGTGCAGGTCCAGTGGCAGCATCGGAAAGGGTCAGAGTTAACCTGGGAGCCGGAGCGTGAGATGCGGGAGCAGCATCCAGAGTTGTTTGTAGAGTGAGACTTCGAGGGCGAAGTCTAATTCTAGTGGGGGAGAATTGTAACATCCGGATTCCCAGGTATAATATTTTATTCTTTTATTTTTGGAAGTTGTGAGGAGACTCGACGAGTTGGTGTTTAAACTCGCCGAGTATGGTCGCGGATTCGTATCCGGGTTCACAGTTGGACTCGGCGAGTTCATTCGTGGACTCGGCGAGTCCACGCTGTTTAATGAAACCCTAATTTCCTGGGTTTGGGACCTATTTAAATGCCCTTAAGGCCGTCATTTGCGGCTACCAAACCCCAGAGAGAAACCCTAACAGATCTAGAGCATTTGTGAGGGAGGAGAGGCCATTCTTGATCCTTTTGTTGGTGGATTTGCAAGAAGGAAGTGACCAAGGCAAGAGGAGGTTGAAGGAGGTGCGATTTTGGTGACTTCTAAGTTCATAGAGCTCATATTGAGGTATTTGTTCGGAACCTCTTCAGTTTTGGTGTTGAATCTTAGTGTTAGGGTTTTCTAACCCCTTTAGAGGATGGATAAGTGGAGCATTTAGTCCCTTCTCGAGTCTATGCTTTGGATCTGGACCCAAAGAGGTCCAGAGACCTTTCCCCTTGGAGCTTTATGGGTCATTTTGTGAGCCATAAGCTTGGGATGTCATTTTTGGGGCTAAATCACCAAGTTAGACCATTTAGATGTTAAATGAGTGTCAAGGTCTGAACTTTACGTGATTATCATGCTTGGGAAGGCCAGATCTATGAATTTAAGGAATAGATCGGACCTTAGAAGGTCTGTGGAGTTTGTGCATGGCACGAACTCGCCAAGTCCGAAGATCAGACTCGGCGAGTAGGATGAAGGTTTCCCATATATCACTCAGCGAGTAGACTTGCCGAGTTAGGGAAATAACTCGGTGAGTCAGGGAGAGTTAAGGGGACTAGAGTTCAAGGCGGAACTCGCCGAGTTGTTCTTGAGACTCGGGGAGTTGAGTCGGGGTGGCCCCACGATTCATGTTAGGTGTGACTCGTCGAGTAAGGGGAAGGACTCGATGTGCCAAGAGAGGGACTAAGAGAGTCAATGGACACGTGTAGACTCGTCGAGTCGCCTTAGTGCACTCGACGAGTCGGGTCAATGTTTGACCGTTGACTTTTGTTGACTTTTAGGGTTTGGTCAACAGTGAGTCCCTTAAGCCAAGAAAGGGGTAAAATCGTCTTTTACCCTTCTGAGGGTGTTAAGAAAGATGAGTATAGTTATATTTATGAGAGTATTTACTTTATGTGATTAGGCGGAGGCTAGATCACATTTCTACCGAGTCAGAGACTTACCGAGACACATGAGGTGAGTCTTCTCACTATACGTTACCTAGAGTGGTATTATGTGTTGACCAGAGGGTCTTATGTGTTATGTATGAGATTATGTGCTATGTGATATATGTATGTTGTATGATGTTATAGACCGGACCAGAGGGTCCAACGAGCTATGACCGAACCAGAGGGTCCAACGAGCTACGAGACTAGAGGGTCCCGCTGAGACACATCGACCAGAGGGTCGTATCATAGCCTCGAGTGGCGTATGTATTGTATGCGGTATTTTGGGGAACTCACTAAGCATTTATGCTTAGAGTTGTTGTGTTATGTGTTTCAGGTACTAGCGAGGGTCGTGGGAAGGCGCCGGCGTGACTCGTACACACTGGAGAGAGAGTTTGATTTTATGATCTTCGGATATGTTGTGTTTCAAAAACTAAATACTGGAAATATTTGAAAATGTTTTTATGTGAACTTGGTTGATGAAAAATGAAAAATTTGTTTTGAAATTTACGTTGTTACAATTGACGAAATCTGATGTAAAAAAATATTTTAGGTAAGAAATTTTTTATTATGTAACGCCCCATTTCTGGTATGTTGCTTCCGTGGCATTTATTTAGAAGTTTTCGAGAGGGACTCGGCGAGTCTATGGCCCGACTCGTCGAGTAGGGACAAGATTTCAAGCACGTGTTAGTCAGCGTCTCGGCGAGTCCATATTCGGGACTCGGCGAGTCTGCCTGCCAGGTAGAAACCCTAAATCCCTGGGTTTGCACCCTATTTAAACCACCTTATGAGCCCCAAACTCGTCCCCTTCACCCTCAGAGCATCATTTAGCAAACCCTAATCATTCCCTTGAGTAATTGAGCATTTCTTGTGTGAATCTTGAA